>NC_134487.1:292199218-292321718 GCF_040206685.1 Ascaphus truei
GAGGGCAGGGCTCAAAAAGGGGTGTGCCAGAGCCTGTTTCAGAAGAGGAAGGGGATGAGACTTTGTAAATGGTTGCTATAGAAACAAAAAATGCTTGTTACATTATAATACATTAACAATGTAATTCAGAGTGTTTTAAAAAAATGCTACAAGTATTTTCTCGTAGTACAGAACTGATTTTTTTTTTTTTTTTAAACACCTAGGATATTGCTTGGTCTGCCGTTTTAAGCTACCCTCAGTAGTAGACATGGTATACAACACAGAGTTTTTTTCCCCTACATGGGCACTGACAGCGTACGCAGCGCAGTATATAGAAATTTGCAGGCACAATGAATCCATGCTCCGAAAAGCTTGCTGTTTTGCTTGCTAATTTTGGTGTCCAAGGCACAGGGAGATAAAGTGATCTGCCCAAGTTCAACTGAAGCGGAGATTTAAACCGTGAAGAATGGTTCAATAATTTGTTAGAGGCGGCAGTTTAACAAAAAATGTCACTTCATCTTGTAACTTTATCGGTCACTATTTTCCATTCATTATTTCTTACAGCAGGAGGGCTCAACTCCAATCCTCAAGCCCCCCCCAACTGGTCAGGTTTTCAGGATATCCCAGCTTCAGCACAGGTGGCTCAGTCAGAGGCTCAATCGAAGACTGCTGCGCCTTGGGGCCACCCCCAGGATCCTGACACCTGCTCCTGATTGGCTGCTGCTGGGTAATGCAGCTAATCAGGATGCAGGAAGCTGCCGAGCCCCCTAGCAACAGTCCGGCTCGGGGATATCCCGCAGCCCCCCAAGCCGGTCAGGTCACTATGTCCAGAGATGTAATGGACAGTGTACAAATACAGGACAGTCCGGTTCAATACTGGGCACCTGACAACCCTAGCCCGGGGGGGGGGAGGGGTGGGTCTGGGCTGCTTGACTCACTGGGCCCTGGACAACAGTCCCAGCTGTCTCCCCCTGTCGGCGGCCCTGCTTGTATGACAACATGTATCACAACGACTTGGTCAGTTTATGCAATTTAGTGACAAGAAACCAATGGTCCTGAATGGCCACTTACTTTAAAGAGGGCTGACATTTTCGGGGGCGTGGGGGGGAGGTGGGGGGCTCAAATTGGCAAGTTGCGCAAGACAGCAATAATATAACTGTGCCACTATAGTTAGATAATAGTTTTTAGGGGTAACAACCGGGTAGAGGAGGTGGAATTTTTTTTGAGAATTGGCGGTCTGTGAAACGGCTTTTGTGCACGGTGCAGAAGCCTCCATTGTTTTTGTATTTGTAGATCTTTTCTGATTTGGACAAAAAGCAAACACAAACACGCTGTATTTACTTGTTCAGCAAACATTAATCCAGTGGTGCTCCAATGTTACAGGTCACAGGAGAATAAGCAGCTGAGGCTCAGGCACCAAAAACATAGATCGTGAGCTCACCTGGGCAGCAACTGTGTCACATTGCTATGTGCTGCGTGCCGCGCGCTATGCTGTAATTGTGACGCGCGCTATGCTGTAATTGTGACGCGCTTTGAGTCCCGTTAGGAAGAAAAGCGCTGTATAAAATAAAGTTATTATTATGATTATTAAATATTATTATTACAGTAGGTCAGGGGTGGACGCGAGATTATCTGCAGGGGGGGGGCACAGGGTTTACAGAGGCCCCACGCGCTACCCGAAGGCACTTAATGAAATGCCGGGGAAGTGGCGAGGGCCTCTGTAAGCTGCACTTAGGCTGAGTTCAGACAGGCTGCGATGCGACGCACGGGCGCACGTTCGCCACTCTTACGTTTTGGTGTGAGTGAGTTTTCAAACTGAAAACGACCCCCGGCGGCGAAATACATCGTTGACGCCGCTGCACTTGAAGGAGACAACTGAAGTTGTGATTTCAAGCGGCAGCCGCGTGACGCGTACTTCGCCAGCCAATCACAAAACCCACACTTTGTTTCTTTTTTTTCTTTTTTTTAAATGGCTGACGTGGTCCCACGTTCAAGTCGGTTCATTCTGTCTGCTGGGGATGAGCACACATCGCCAGCAGACAGAGGCGGGGACGCGCAGGCGTGCGAACGTGCAGTAGGCTGTCTGAACGCAGCCCTACCTTGGTTCAGACGGCTTCTGGAGACGCGTCAAATGACGCCGTGGGGTCACGTGACATCATGACACCCAGAACGCCGGAACCAAGATAAGGGGGCGGGGGGCGTGTTGAGGGTGATAGCGAGCAGGGGGGCGCAGGAGAAAAAGATTGCGCTCCCCTGCAGTAGGAGACCAGTTTGTTTTTATGTTTTATCCTGTTCTCCCCCCCCGAATCCTCCCAATATTTATTTACTAATATGTTGCCAAAACGTCATAAAAAAAGCACTCTGTGAAGATCTCTGGAAAACAGACTCAGATCTTTTGCTCATTAAACATACATCCAAAGAGACTTTTTTACTCATAGGCAATATTTCAAAAGGATAATGCCTGTAATCCACATCAATGTTTGTACAATGCAGATCCTGACGAGTTCTTCATTGAAGTTTACGGTGACAACTGTACAAGAAAGAAGGAATGTATAAAACCAATATTTAAATCAAAACCTCTATTTCCTGGGGAGGAAACGGCAGCCAGATTGTTCTAACTTCCACCCCCCTCCCCCCCCCAAATAAAATCTTAAAAATAGCAGCGGATCCCCATTGATGACTGCATCCTATAAGGCTGAGTCCCCGCTGGCGCTGAGCGCTGGCGCTGAGAGTGCTCCAAGCATAAGCGCCGGGCGTCCTGCATTTTCGCACGCGCGCGGGGGGGCGGGGCATTGCGGGTAGTTGAGCGCGCGGGAAAGTATACATTTTTTGTTTATCTGAGCGCCGAGCGCGGGTGAGCGTGTGTGCCCGCGCACAGCGTGAGCGAGGACTTACATATATCTATATATGTAAGTAACCGCCGCAAGCGCCGCCCGCTCAGCGCTAGCGGGGACGCAGCCCAAACAGACAGAAAGGTAAGAGGCGCCACACAGAACTTATAATATGTTATTTAAAGGTGACATAGGCAAATAATGTTTTTTTTTTTATTGAGTATCTACATTACATGTGTAATAGCCATGCTAATGATATTATCTCTGCATACTTCCAGCCACCCATTGAAGCAGGATTGAATGACGTAAACCAATATTATTTAACGGGTTACTGCCTTATTCAGATTTCAGCAGATGCCAGATTTTGTTTTACAACAAACAGTGACATATATCTAAATTAACCATGCTGCACATAATACATATTTAATGTGTGTGCGCCCTTCCTTAGGGTTTTGGAAAAAATGTCACGTTCCTGCGTGAATCCTTCCAACCCTATTCCAGATCTCTTCCCTCTCGCTCTGCCTCCGCACTGAGCATTGAGAGCAGTTACGGAGACCTCATGACAGGGAGCATGTGCTAGGCGAGGGACAGAGGGGCACTACAGAGATTTACAAATGCAAAACCCTTCAGCACCTGCACTGATCCAGAGAGATTTTAACGTGGTGGGAATAATAGATATTCAAAAAGAACAATTCACTAGGGGGGAAAAAAAAAAAGAGGCCAAATGGGGCTCTCGCTGGATTTCCTGAAACAGTAAACAGCTTAGCAGACCGAGTCTGAGCATAAAATGCACAGCAGTTTTCATTCCCATCGAGGAATCGTTGTGCTTTTCACAGGTTTTACGCGGTGACAAACATATTGTGGTAACGGAAAACCTGTTTCCCACGTTATAATCGGTCAGCGTCTCTTTATTAAAACACACGTAATTAGAGTCACAGGAAAGAAAAGAAGAAAAAAAAAAATGTTGTTATATCGATATTTCTCCAAAAAGAGAACAAAGAAGTAGGTATAATATATAACAGGGGCTGGGCTCAGTGGAGCTGCACCTTTTAAGAAACATGTGGTAGTGATGGAGAGGTGTAAGAGTTAAGGAGCATGGTAACACTACCGACTAAAATAAACAAATGGCATATTGAGTGTAGGAAGAAAAAGATGTGGACTTTGATGTTTAGTTGCAGAGCAAACATAGAACCCCCCCCCCTCCCATTAACACTGAAACAGATTATCCACATTGACACCTACGGGGTTATTCATTAAACTGCAATAGTACCGATCGGGGCACTTATCCTGTTGACGTCAATAGTGCCGATCGGGGCATTTCCTGTTGACGTCAATGAGAGTTTCCATGCCATAGTGCCCCGATTGGCACTATCGCAGTACAATAAACATCGCCCTCCATAACTGTAGACATCACTTGACTGTCATCATTGCTTGAGATGACACTGCGTGAGTGCAGCGTAACCTCGGTGTGACGTGTCAGTAGGGTGAATGGAGCACATTTGGGGTTCTGTGAAGGACATGCAGATACACTCAGGGGTTTATTACTAATCACGTCAGTGAAAGGACTCTGGAAGTCGGGATGGTCTTCTAAATATTTAGCTCTCGGCTTTGTTTTATGCGCTTCTCTGTAGAAATCAAGTTATGCATATGAATTCATCACAAAACAATACTACTGTTCCCCTGCGGGAGGGAATGGGCACGTTTCACCGACCCAACAATCTTTAGGAAATACATTCAAACAGTGCTGTAGCAGAAGATTCACTGCAGACAGCATAAACACACTTGTTACATGGGAATCTTACAAATATGTGGGTAAATGTGCTAAATATTCTCAAACTTGCAACATTTCATAGCAAAGTAACATTGTTGCCCCACAATGTTAAAAAAAAAAAAAAAAAACGGGCATGGACATTTAGTGTAAACGCTCCGTAGACCTATGGTTGCCATATTTAAGTTTTTATAATACGGGACGCTGAAATCCAGTATGAAAGTGTGACATCATAATGAGCGATGAATGGTTTGCAAGTGCTTTGCGCTGAATGGTATCTCCCGCGTGACTGCTATATTCTTAGCTTTTATCGTCTTTGCGCTTGGCCTGGCGGGGAAGACGCGCGCAAAACTAACAATTAGCGGTGCGAGAAAAATTAACGCCTATAGGGGCGGGTGCCATGTTATTATGAGATAACCAAATAGTGTCCTAACTTTATTATTTTAATAATTTAGTAAGGTGACATCTCTGGGAAAAGGGAACTATTACACTCAAGTAGAAATCTATTACGTTTTTACATTCCGGCATTTCACGTCAAGGCGCTAAAATACAGGACAATTATGTCCCTTTCTGGAACAATGGGACAAGTCAATGTAATAAGGGACAATCCCTTATATACGGAACATCTTGCCAGGGCTGCCAACAGGGGTGGTCTGCCGGGGCTGGTGTCTCGAGCCTGCTGGCTGTGGGGGCGCTGCAAATTTCCCCCGACCTCTGGCCAGGCCCTGCTGCCGGTCCCGGCCAGGCCCCCAGTGGGGTTCAGTCAGGCATGTTGGCGCTCCCCTCCCCCTCACTCCCCACTGTCCCTGATACCCACTGCTGCTGCCCGGGGCGGGAGGAAGGCGCTGGGGGGGGGGGGCGGGAGGTAGGCACGTGGGGGTGGGCAGGCAAAGTTGGCGGGTGGGTGCTGGATCCAGCACGTCCCCCTCTGGCCCGTGGTTGGTGTGCTTGGGGCTTCCTGCTCTCCTCGGGCGCTTCCCTCTTCTATCGGGGAGGTGAGTCCAATATGGCCGAGCAGCAGGTGCGGCTCTCTACCGGCGCTCTCCCGTTACCGCTGGTGGCTGTTTGAGCGGGGGGAGGGGGGGAATGTTTGGGGGAGACGGATGCGGTGGTCCCATGGCCTGGGTGCCACTGCCCCCCCTCCACATCCACTAGCCTCCCTCCACATCCACTAGCCTCCCTGCGCATCCACTGCCCCCCTCCTGACACCATCCTCAAGAAAAGTCTGAATTTTATATGTATTGGGGAGGTGTATTTTGTATATGTACAGTCAGTCACCCACCCAGTCACCCACCCACCCAGTCAAGTGTCAGTTACCCCCCCACCCAGTCACCCACCCACCCACCCAGTCAAGTGTCAGTTACCCCCCCACCCAGTCAGTCAGTCCCCCACCCAGTCAGTCACCCACCCAGTCAGTTACCCACCCAGTCAGTCATCCACCCAGCCAGTCACTCACCCAGCCAGTGACCCAGTCAGTCATACACTCACACACACAATTCTTATTAGGAAATTATTACTTTTTTTAAAAGTGGGGTGGAGCTAGTTGGCGAGAAGAAGTTTTGGGTGATTTGTCAAGCACTGCATATATGTGTGTATATGTAACCCTCGGGCCCATATTTAACCCCCTCCGGCCCATATTTAACCCCCCCTCCGGCCCATATTTAACCCCCCCTGGCCCATATTTAACCCCCTCCAGGCCCATACTGAATCCCTCCAGGCCTTTTGTCACACATTGGATGTAGCATTGGGTATCTTTGTCTTTTGTTGAAAATATTAAAATAAACAGATTGCATTGTACTGTTTTTTTCCCCATATTAACAATAACAATAACAAGAAAACAGTTAAGTACAAGTTGCGTGCTAAAAAATGTTTTTTACGTGGTAGGTGCGCTATGGGTTGGGGGGGGGGCTGCTCCTTTCATTTGTCCTGGGCCCCATGATTTCTGTTGGCGGCCCTGCATCTGGCAACCCTATGTGGACCTTACATGAATAATACAAAGAGAACAGCCCGGAACCGGTTAAAAACTGCCTAAAAACCTTCCAAGGGTTATAAGAATAGTAGGGAAGCCTCCTAAAAGCAAAAAAGCCAACCCACAAGAGGTCTTTCTCTGTTGCAGTCAGAAAAAGGCGCACCCCCTGCTCCCAGCATGGGTCCTCCGACTCAGACCTGGAGAAAGAGGAAGAGGCCGGGATGACAAAAAAAAGATCTGGAAGATCCCCCTCAAAAGTATAAAAACCTAATTTCAAACTGAATTGAATATGGCAGTTATGGAATTCAAAGTTGAATTTGCCTAAGAGGAGATCGTTGCTCCTTGTTACCACTGTAAGGCTGCCGGTACAGGTGGGGTTTCCCTTTTAGATCGATAGCCAACAAAGACAGGAAACAGCTGTCTCCATGCTACTCTGTGGAGGCTTTGCTCAATAGCCTGGGACTGAGCTCATAAATAAAGACCAACCGAGAGCACAGAGGCCTCCGAGATCAGGTGGCTCCTGAGAGGCATACCCGAGGGATCGAACCTGCGTGAGGCCAACGGAGGTAAGATGAAGTCAAACATCCCACTGCCACATTGTTCATTAGTATCCCCTTAAATACTTTTGTCCTACTGTTAACTCTAAAGAGATAAATACCCAGGACATTATTACCTATCACTACTTTAAGAACTTTTAAAGGATGCTGTGTAACAGCTAGCTAGTTACATACGGGTTTCTATCACACTCCACGGAGGATCCCTTGGGTGGACTACGGGTCTACCCCTGAACACACAGGATAACGAACATTGATTTGCCGGGGGTTACCCAGGTTAATGGCGGTGGCAATCAGGATCCTTTAATGGAGAAGCACGATAAAGCTGGTAACACACTGGATCCCCTAACCAAGGCTACTAACTACCAGAAGAGAAGATTGCACCCCAGTCTATCAGCAACAGGACATTAGACTCTAGGGCAGTGGTTTCCACCTTTTTTTGGTTAAGGAACCCTAAGTAAAATTCTGATTAACCCTCAATCCTCTCTAATAGCAACTCTGTGATCAGATGCATTGTATATTCTTCTGTATATGATACAATTTTCAAATGACCAGAAAATTGCGGGGAACCCTTTAGGGGGGCCCAGGGAACCCAAGGGTTTCTAGGATCCCTAGTTTAAAAACACTGCTATAGGGCTTAGAGTGAGAGCTCCTGGTGAGCAACTGGACATAAAAGACACAAATGTTGCTCCAGTTAAGAGATCTCCCACCGAGACCAAAAAGAATAGTTACTAAACTTGGCTATGTGGAGGTCTGATGGGCACCCAACGTGAGCTGGTAGGGGCCTGGAGTCTTGCACAGAACTTTGCAAAAGACAGCCAATACAAGATGCCGATTAAGGAGCAGCAATTTAATGGCAAGAAGGTACCTACAGCTGGTTGTGCAACGTGATATGGGAGCCACAGGGTTCGGCATATCTGTCCATCTTTGAAACCCACGGTATCCATATAGTTGACGTGTTCTAGAGGCAGACTGGAGGACTGATGCCTAAACTGGTTAAATTATATATGATTGTGTGTATTTTAAAAAGGTTATGCTAAGATGACTATATCAGTCTAGATATTTCCTAGGCTGAAAATCCAAAAGTAAGAGGCTATTCTCATTGGTTGCACGATGAGAACGTTTGAAAACAAGATTGATCATATTGTTAAGGTAACGATATCTACTCTTAATACGTGATATGATGTCTATAAATGATAGGACTGTTACTATTACCACCCTATATGTTATGTGGGTCAGGTTTTAAAGGGATTTGGACTGGGATCGTTGCTGGATTCGCAGGTTACTGCCTCAGCTTTTAGGGAGGAGGGCCACCGAATTACTTGACCCGGCTCAAAATGTAAAAGTAATACGTTGGGAGTTACCTCTCGTTTTCAAGTATGTCCTGGGCATAGAGCTATGATGACAAATACATGGTTACAAATACATAGTTACATAAGTGAACAGGGTATACATTATATACAAGACATTGACGGATAGAGATCTAAAAACCAGGGTCAACAAGACTAAACTTCTCAGTCACACACAATTCTAGGATTGACCATCTATTGGTCTCCAGGGATATATTAGAGTGAATATCCCAAGCCACTATTGGCCCGATAATGTGCTCAGACCACATTCCCATAGATCTGGTATTTTACAACCCTCTTTGTAATGGACAAGCTGTATGTAATGGTGCCTAAATGATTCTTTATTAAATTATCCCAAGATCGATTCTAAGATCGAAAACTCACTAGAGGAGTATTTCACACTAAACAAAGAATCCCCTGCAAAATTAAGCTGGTGAAAGATGTAACTGAGAAAATAGTACTCCTGGAACAAAAGCACAAAGATAGGTCATCTTAAAAATTGGATAACCCCTTAATGCTAACCAGAAGGGAGCTTAATGAGGTCCAAATGGAAGAAACCGAAAATGCTCGGAAGTGGGCTAAGCAAATCTACTATGACAAAGGCAATAAAACTAATCGTATTTTGGTAAATAAACTAAGAATCATAAGATGCAAATTTCAGCTATAAAACTCAAAAATGGAGAAGTCAGTCATATGTCCCGAAAGGTTGTGAAATAATTCTTACATTTTACACTAAACTATAACATCTAGATTCAACAAATTCAGATATCAAATCTTCTAGTTGATTACTGAATATCTGGGGAAATGTAACCATCACAAACTAAAAAAAGAGGAACTTCTTAAACTCTAAAAATAACTAAACTCCAGTTAGCGAAGGCAGTCAAATCTCTAAAATCAGCTAAAGCCCCAGGGCCAAGATTAATACAGATTGCCCAGGTGGGATTTATCAGCGAGCGTCAGGCTTCGAACAACACCAGGAAAATTATAAATATTATAGTGCATATAAATTCAACACAAAGTAAGGTTATATTACTGAGTCTCGATGCAGAGAACGCATTCAATAGGATAAATTGGATCTTGCTGAGCAGAAAAATTGAGACTTTAGCTTCACAGGTCCGTATCATAAAGGGGTTCTAGCTTTATATTGGACCCCGACAGGTACCCAGAAAATACCTGGGGGGAATTCACATGTAGTAAAGACAAGAAATGGAACAAGGCAAGGATGTCCCTTTCTCCTTTGCTCTTTGCTCTCACAATACATCCACTAGGCACTTCAATTAGGCCAAAACGAATATAAACTGTTGTTATTTGCAGATGATGTTATCCTAACTATAGCTAATCCACTGGTGTCCCTCCCTAATTTGCAGATCTCCCTTGAATTCTTGTAGCTTTCAGGGTATAAAAGAAACAATGACAAATCCAAAACTCTAAATCTAAACCTGCCCTCACAGAAGTATAACAGCTGAAATATAATTTGAATTGCAGATGTAGAGAGTCCCACCTAAAATATCTGGGAATATTTATCGCTAAAGATTATTGATCTTTACATAAATGTAACTACCCTGCTTTGTTTACTCAAATCAAAAAAGACCTCCAGATGTGGAATAAGTTCCTTATATCTTGACCGGGTCTTACAAATTCGGTAAAGATTATTATCCTGCCTAAACCCATGTAAGATTTCCAAACCCTCCCAGTGGCAATTCCACACAAAGAATGAAAAGATATTCAAAACAAGATAATTCACTTTATTTGGCAAGGCAAGAAGCCAAGGGTAGCAAGATCAGTCTTGCTGGCTCCAAAGACTGGAGGGGGATTAGCGATTGGAGATGCAGAGGTACTGTACTATTTAGCTTCCCACCTTCGACAGATGGTGTACTGGAATTCAGCACCAAGATTATACGGTTGGGTAGACATAGAAGCCCAACATAACAAGCCCGTATCATTCGTTTCATTAGTATGGATAGGTAAAGAGAAAAGGGTTAATCAGCAGGCCTCGTCAAGTGTAATTAACTTTAAATCAAAAATATGGAACTCAGATCATTTCCAATATAAAACGCTTACTTCACCTTCACAGCTTATTCCTATATCCCAGGGGTACGCAAACTTTTCTGTTCACCTCCCCCTCTCTGCTCTCCCCCCCACTCCTTACCTGTTCTCTTGCTTCGGTAGCGTCATATTATGTCACAACGTCATGTGACATTAACGTTGCCATGGCAACACGTTGCCATTTGACGCTGCATTGTCATGGCGACACGCCGCTGAAGAGCCGGATGAGAGCAGGTAAGAGAAGTTACACAGTCCTCACGCCACCCCCGGCTTTTAATTGAAATGCCTTGGGGAAGAGTGCGGGGCCTCTGTAACCACCGCGCCCCCCACCCCCCATAGAAACTCCCGCGCCCTCCGTTTGCGCACCCCTGCTATATCCGATAATCCAAATTTCCCCCAGGTTAATACGAGACCGTTCGTACAAAATAAAAGTATCATGTATATTGGCCACCTGGAGTCCAAAGGAAAGCTGTTACAATTCGTTGGGATCTGTCCTAAGTTTCACTCTCCACCCAAGTTAGAAAGGTTCAAACATCTACAAATTAGGCATCATGTCACCCATATCTCATCCAAGACCGAATTCCCAAACACAACTATATTTGAAAAACTATGCAGGAATAGGAAATACCAAAAATGCTTAATTAGTATAATCTATCAAGAACTAGGGGATTGCCTTAGTTACATTTATATTAAGAAATGGGAGGCTGACTTAAAGGAGCAGTATCTTAATTTTTTCTATACAGGATTGAAGCAGGGGGCCTTCGGAGCTGAACTCTTTTAATTTCAGCTCCGGGGACCCCCTGCCTCCAAAGATACTTACCTCCCGAAAGGGTGGGGGCGGTATCTCCTGCAGTTTAAAGCTTCCGCGTCACATGGGCTAATAGAAAGTCGCCCATGGTGACGTCACAGCTTCCTATTGGTCCGCAGGGCCCCCGGGAGCATTGAAAACAGGCCATCATTTGAACCCTGGAGTAACTACCGGCATCCACTACGGAGGTAAGTACCTCCAGAAGCAGGGGTTCCCCAGAGCTGAAATGAACGGGGTTCAGGTCCGGAGTCCCCCTGCTTCAATCCTGTATATAAAAAAAATGAAGGAAAAATAAAACGGCATGGATTGCCTCTATAAAGCTGGATATTTGGAATGCTGACTGGGTTGATATAGGGCAGCGGTGCGCAAAGTGGGGGGCGCGACCCCCAGGGGGAGCGGTAGATTGTGCTGGGGGGGGGGGGCGCGGGCAGTTGCAGAGGCCCCGCGCTCTTCCCCCAGGCATTTAAATTAAATGCTGGGGGATCGCGTGAGGCCCCTGCAACTGTTTACTTACCGGGATTCAACCGTCTGTGTTGCGTCGCCATGGCAACACGGCGTCAATAGACGCCGCGGCACCATGTGACCTGACGTCACACGCCCACGCAGCGTCATCTGACGCGGATGAAGGTAGGCGGGGGGGGGGGGCGAGAGCCGGGGGTAGAGAGACAGGGGGGCGCAGCACAAAAAGTTTGCGCTCCCCTGCTATAGGGGATTGTACCTCCCAGACTCCTATATGTATGACAACAAAAGAGAAAATCTATAAAATAATGTTCAGTTGGTATTTATGTCCCACTCGTTAAATAAGTTAGGGTGGCTAAAAAAGTGACAAAAACCCTCCACCGGACAGTGCCCAGCAATTAAAATGAATAATATTTTTTATTTGCTTTTTATCACCCAAATGTATTGGGGAACCACAGACCAGTGCTGGGGCATAAATGGGCAAGTGGCAGATTTAGCACACATATGGGGGTCCTGCCCTGAGGCTCACAAATATTGGGCAATGATAGAAAAGGTCATTAAAAAAATTGGCAAGATTACCGTCCTGTTAGACCCACTTAAAACGGTGTTATCTAAACCCATGGAAGACCTAAGCCCTCCACTTGGTAAACTGCGGGCCCATGTGCTAACGGCTGCTAGATGCTTGGTCTTGGCCCACTGGAAGAGCCCATCCACCCTCTCCAAAAAGATGGTGCTGCAGAAAATAGCCAAAGTTATGCAGATAAATTAATAAAAATGAATAACGTGTGGCATACAGATCTGTAGTTAATAAAACGGGGAGAGGGGGGAGGGGGGCAACACCAGTCCTCAATGGCCACCAACAAGTCAGGTTTTCAGGATATCCCTGCTTCAGCACAGATGGCTCAATCAGTTCCAGGTTCAGCACAGTTGGCTCAATCAGTCCTTGCTTCAGCACAGGTGGCTCGACCAGTGGCTCAGTCTTTGACTGAGCCACCTGTGCTGAAGCAGAGAGACCCTGAAAACCTGACCGGGAGTTGTCCATCCCCGTGTAATAAGGGCACAATGAGTCCTCAGGGAGCCAGCTACAGAATTTAAGAGCGGAAGTAGTAACACTGACAAAAGTGATGCATTGAGGAACTCGTAGAAATGAGTTTATTGTGAGTGCGTTCCCGCCTGAGAACACAGAGGGTGTGTGTGTGTGTGTGGGTGGTTGGAGGAGGAGGTTTCTGAGTGGAAGGAGATCACACTGACGTTCATATTTCCTTTAGAACAAGGAAAGTTGGGGAATCCTGAATCACTGGATTGTTCTTTTCTTTATTTTAGGAACTCTTGTGTGGGTGGAAATGTGACTCAGTGATTTCCTTTCTGTTCCAACAGAGGACAGTGTCTTGCAAGTTTTTTCCCCCTCCGTACAGCATAGTAATGCTGTTACTGCACAAGTATTTCAAAGGGTTCATTTACAATTAGGTCGAAGTTGAGAATAATGACAAATTATATGTGTGCTCATCCAATAATTATACAATCCACTGTTGTCCCTTAAAGCAGCAGTCCAATCTGCCGTTTTAATTTTTTATTTTCCCCTTTAATATGCGCATCAATACAATCCACACAATGATAAGTAATTAGCTAAATTGCTGATTGATCTGTTCTCCTGTGATCGATCGACGAAGATTCGGCCCGGGGGATTCACTAAATGGCTGTCAGTGCAGCAGAAGAGGACCAAAGTTGCAAAGTTCTGTGGGGAAGATCATGTGACCAGGCAGTCACTAGCTACCATTGGTGCACTGCTAAGGGGTGTGCCAGAGCCTGTTTCAGAAGAGGAAGGGGATGTGACTTTGTAAATAGTTGCTATAGAAACAAAAAATGCTTGTTACATTATAATACATTAAAAATGTAATTCAGAGTTGTTTATAAAAATAAAATGTAAGTTTTTTTCTCATAGTACAGAACTGATTTATTTTAAAAAATCACACCTGTAGGGTATTGCTTGGTCTCCAGCTTTAAGCAGCATGCCCTGCTACATGGCCTAACAAATTAGTTGGTGCCCTTTCAACCCGCTGATCCCTCTCTCTTGACCCTCTCTCCTGACTGCTCTCGGAGACTGCTGGGGAGTCTTGAGGACTGGTGTTGAGCACCCCTGGTCTAGTCTGCTCTACACATACATAACAATATGCCAGGTGACTCCATAATTAAAAAAAGGTATTATTTTATTGTATCAACATTTTTCTGTGATAACACGACTTCCAGATATATACATTTTTTTTTTAAATACGTAAGCCCTTCTGGGGGAATAAAATGGCTTCCGGCAAGGACATGACATCCATAACAGTCATGCTGCGAAGGCGGATAGAACCGTGCTGCATTCCATGGACCCGCGCATTCCGCGTCTGCATTAATGATCAGGTTTATGTGTTTTCTCTAAAAATACGAGCAACAATATAAAAACCAAATCAACTTTGTGCAAATGTCAAGATAGGACACAAATGATGGGTGTAATTGCAGGTACAGTAATAGGCAACAAAAACTATTTGTATGAGATCATTTTGACTTTAGAGTTGCCTTCACTGTGACATTTTATTATGATCACACAATTAACGGTGTTTTCTGTTTTGGAGAAATAGTATTCTAAAAAAAATAAAATAAAAATCTTTAAGGAATTTCTTATATTGCGGTAAGGTTAAAGTGACTTTGTATGTATGTATATGTTTATATGCTGTGACCATGCAGCAAGCTTAAGCCTATAGGGAACCATGTTAATGGTTTTGAAGCAAAAGGTGGCACTGGGTGCTCATTTGCATGTCATTTCCCAGAATCCCTTGCTGCAGTGGAAGTGCTGTGTGCTGGGTGATAATGGTGAAAGGCGGGAATGCAGACCTGTCTAGGACATGCAAATGATCATACAGTAATATTTCCATTTGCTATATGCTTTGCTGTGGAGGGTTTTTGGTCACTTTTTTTACCCACCATAACTTAACTATATATGTTTATATTGAGCCACCACTATACACAACGCTTTACAGAAGGATAACACTGACTGACAGTACAGGGAGATTATATACAAAGTTACACACGTGCGTTAAACTGAGTTTACAATCTAAATGGAATGCTTTAGAATTTAGCCCTGATCAGTGCTGTCTTGGAATCTGTGCTTCAACCCTCAGTAATGAACCTTTCACCCATTCAATGCAACGCGTTGCCGCCCGTACCTGCATCCAAGGGGCTAAGTAGCCTCTTAAAATACCTGTGAGTGTTATATATTAGGCAATATTTTTAATTATTGCTTCTCTTTCTTCTAATTGGGAGTGAATCTGCAACGCCATTAAAACCTGTAGACACGGCAGATAACAGGCTTTGGGCTTTCACATTTTTGTTGAAGGAGTGGCTCAGGGAGTAAAGACACTACCTGAAAACAATGACATTGACTTTGAAGCAGAAAGAGCCCGGTTTAAACCCTAAGTGTGCGCGCGACCTTGGGGGAGTCACCTTATCTCCATGTGCCTCCGACACCAACAATAGATTGCAAACTCTTCGGGCCAGGGACTGTGCCTGCTAAATCCTACGTGCGCTCGGTGTACGCTGTCAGCGCTCTATAAGAAAAAAAAATAATACAATTATTGTGATAATTTATATTATTGGATTTGCAATAATAATATATTATTATATGTATGTATATCATTATTTATACAGCACTATCTATGCGCATAGTGCTTCACAGCAGTAATACACAGAGAATATTAAAATAACGGTGGGGTGTGCAAACTGGGGGGCACAAATTATAAAAATTTTTGGAGGCGCAACAGGGGCCCCGCGCTCTCTCACAACATTTAAATAAAATGCCGGGGTAGTGTGCGAGGCCTCTGCATGTCTCTTACCTTCTCTCCGGCGGCGCATCGCCATGACAACACAGTCAAATTACGCCGCGGGATCAAATGGCAACACGACGTCGCATGACATCAAATTGTGACACATGATGCTGGCGATAGACAGGTAAGGGGGGGGGGGGGGCTGTGAGCAGGCAAGGGGGCACAAACAAAAAAGTTTGCGCACCACTGATTATAACACATAATGGGAATAAGCGCGTCAGCCGTAAAAGTAACATTAGGAAAAGGAGTCGCTGCACCGAAGTGTTTATTAAGTATTATTATTGCAAGTACGATTATATCTTATCATGATATAGTATGATTACACGGCCAATAATATCGTGGTATTTTGCAGCTTTATTACACCCCTCAAACCAGACATGTCTGTCCTAACTCGGCATTTTCCGGAAACCTTCGGCTCCCCGAGACCCTACCTTCGGTATTTTCCGGAAACCTACGGCTCCCCGAGACCCTACCTTCGGTATTTTCCGGAAACCTACGGCTCCCCGAGACCCTACCTTCGGCTTTTTCTGCCGATGCTCGGAAACCCCGCCCACCCGGCCGCTCTCTAGCCAATGGGGACGCAGGAACTAAGGCAGAGTAGCGCTCGTGCGTTTTCAGTTGACGTCGCGCAGGAAGAGAGAGGAGGAGGGGGGGAGAGTGTGTGTGGGTGAGGTAATGGCGCATGCGTAATCTCCCCTTCTGCCGCTCTGTGTGATGTCTGGGGCTGAGAGTGGCTTTTAAAGATGGCCGGAGCGGCTCCCGTCTACTGTGTCTGCCGGCAGCCGTACGACGTGAGCCGGTTTATGATCGAATGCGACATCTGCAAGGACTGGTTCCATAGCAGGTGAGGGCCGAGGAGGGCCGAGGGGCTATTGGGGGGGCTGTGTATGGGGGACAGCACTGCGGGCAGTAAGGGGGGTGGGAGAGAGAATAACAATACGGTGCTCTGAGGCAATGGGGGAAGTGGGCTTCTCGTGCAAGGGAAAGTCAGCACCCCCCCCCCCCCCCCCAGGCCTGACAGGGTCTGTGTGTCTGCGAAGGAGGGGGGGCACAGCTGCGAACTGCCCCAGGGGGAGAGGTAAGATAGGCACCCACTGCAAAGGCTGGAACTAAAGGGGGGGGGTGGGTATAGAGAGCAATGACCCACCAGGGCCCGTCTGGGCTTTAAAAGTGAAGGGGGGGGTCCCCTCTTGGTGTGACCCCCCTCTTGGTGCCCCTGGCTTCAGATGTGTGGGTCTCAGTGGGTGAGGCTGGTGCCGGTACTGGTGCCCCCCCCCCCCCCCCATGCTGCGGGGTCAGGGGGTGCAGAGCGGCCCTGGTACAGTGACCCCTGCGCCCAGAGTTGGGGACACGTGTGATTTCCCCTTTGCATAGTTGGTATATTCGGATCTGCGCGGTCTCTGCTCATACTTTCCCCCTATTACTTTGTTGTTGTTGCATCAGAGGCTCATCGCTGAATGGATAATAATTGTCATCTCCAAAACTTTGTGTCTGCTGTCATACTTTCCTGCTTAGAAATGAGCATTCTGCTGAATGACAGCTGCATGCGTTTTATGGGGTATACTTTATTATAATACACACCCATACAAATGGCATGTGTTTTTTTTTTTTGTTTTTTTCCACAAGACAATGGGCAATAAACTGCTTTAGAAGGCTGCAATACAGTTATTTCCAAGTGATTTTGCTCGTTTCTGAATCGGGTATAAAATGTCAAGTTCTTTGTGGTGGAGAAGATGTCACTTGAATAATTGGTCCTGGTTTTAACACTTAGTACAAGAGAGAACTTTCCATGTAGAAATTAGTCTATGTTTTTATCTGTAATCTTGGAAACAACTCTTATAAAATGTAGTGTTGCTATCTTACTGTGTCTGCAATTAACCTGCTTAAAAAGGGGGGGCTCAGGAGCTCCTTGTTTTGAGGTGTTTAGGGACATTTAAACAAAGAAAGTAGTTAGAGATTTGCTTCTATCTCTTCTATCTGCTTTCCTAGTGGCCCTTTCCACTTTGCTGACCACGTTTCCCATGGTTATTGCAATAGGCAGTTGTGTTTTTTTCCCCCGATTGTTTTGCTGTACTCTGGTGTCCAGCTTTGTTTTCAGGCATCAGGCCGGGGTATTTGCTCAGACGCCGGGGGAGGAGGTTGTGATTGTAAAGGAGTGCTTGTTGATTGACAGCAGGGCTGTGAGGACATTTAAATCCTCCCATTTAACAAAAACACAGCTACAGGGAGTCTGCCCCTGGCGTCCACTCGCAGCAACTGCAAGGCAGCCTGAACTTCTTTATCTGACTTGTTTCAACTCCTTTGATTTAAATTGAGCAAGTCTTTCATTGAACTGCCCAGAGTAACTTTTCCTGTCGGATAGCTGGAGTTAATGTCATTGAAGGCGCTGATGTATCTTTATTTCCTCTAACTCAGCATGGTTGCAATTTCTTTTGTTGTAACATTTGAGAACTATTGTGCCACAAGCTTGGTTTGTGTTCTTTGTTTAGTTCTGGTGGTTCGGGTACTGTGTGAACATTTTTGTCTAGAAAACTTTTGACAGCATTTTAATCTTAATTTTCTTAAGTGTACAGTGTATATATTTCCATATTGTGATGCTTTTGCATATAATGTCTATTCATAACGAAAGGACAAGTAAGACAATCACGGGGTATCCTCCATCAACCTGCTGGTCAGCAAAGAAATAGTTATCAGTGAAAGCATTTACCTACTGTAGTTGTCATTTTAGCCCCATGGGGATTGTTTTTCTTTAAAAGTTGTATTTTTTTTTTATTTTTTTTTTGCACTACACGTAACTTGAATGGTAGAAAATTAACAGAAGAATTATCCTGCAGATAGCAGAAATGTCCTGCAAAACAGTAGCAGTATATACATTAATCTGAAGATGCCTGTCTTATATGGAAAACTCATGTAATGATATAATTAATGAAGAATGCTCATGTTGGTCCTTTTATTGGACATTATTACTTACCAAAGAATGTTAGAATCCCTTGACTGACTATTAAGTGCATTGTATTAATTATTTCCTAGTGCTACCCTAACACTAGTAATTAACTGCTCCAGGCATTAATATTAAAGTTCCATGTGGTTATGAAGAGTACAAAAGTAGATGTGGCTAGAGTCCAGGAAAACAGTTGTATGCATTAAAATTGTTTTATTTTTCCCTCTCTCCATATAAGTGTTGAGTGCCAAACTTGCCCCCAAGTTACCATGGTTATTTGGTATTTTAATCGTTTATATGAAGGGGGAATTGTTGCTTCCTGCCCCCCTCTGAGCTTTTTAGCATCTAGAATTGAAGAATCCATTGGCCTCTGTGTTTGGCACATTACTTGTTGTTTTAGGTATAAGTTTTTTATGGTGGTGATGTACATTTGTTTCAAGATTACAACATTTTACCATAAAACATTGTTCTAGTAATTTGGTAGTTCTCATTTTTAGGGGGGTTTAATACACATTAGGATTGTGAACAAGATAAGGATAAAGCAACATTCACCTCTAGCCAGCAAGAGATGGAAATATTGGTTGTATTTTGTTGGCCGAGGCAAGCTGAAATGTATTGTCCAGTGGTATTAAACCAAGATGCAGGCCTGTTCAATTACAAATGCAGGATTGCCAAACCCTCAGGACTAATGGAAATGAATTGACTCTGCATTGAATACAACTCAGTGCTTAAGTTTTCTCCCCCACTGTGATTAGCTTTGCAATGTTCATAAATAGTGTGCCAACATTGTTATGCAATTTAGGTGTGAAACACACCCTTGCTAAATTGTTGTATGAATTAAATTAATTCCCATATGACCGTTCAGCCACAATATTGTGAGGCTATGCCAGTTGGACCAAGTTGTCTCTTTGATGCCAGTATGGTGTTGCTAAATTGTATTACATTCATTCAAAGCAGCAGAGTACTGTGCATGCAAAGCAACATTTATGCTGCTAATCAGAATTCTTCATGTACAGTGGTGCTGTGTGTGTGTATATGCATTGATTGTCTGTGTAAACGATACTCAAACTCAATTGCTGTGTAAATATTTAGCACGTTTACAAAATTACATCTCGCAGCAGTTGTGCTTTTCCATAATTTTCCACCTGCCGAGTTCTTTCCACAATCTCCTGCAGAATTATTTAAATTCTTGTTCGTTTTGCTTACATCCCATTTGCTTAAGCAAGTGTCTAATTTGTCTTGATTGGTGTCATGCTTCAAGTGTAGAAGAATTTGAAAACATTTTGCTATATACAGTAGTACAAGTAATATATCAACTTAATGATTCATGTTGATTCCATCTGGTCTCTAAAGCATTTGAAGGATTCTGCTTACAATATCATGGGTTCAGAATCTACTCTTTGCTTTTATTTGCACAATACAAATTTCTATGGATAATATCACACATCTGGTTTACCAGTGCTAGCAACAATGTGAACTTGCTGTCTGTCCTGTTCTATTGGCGTATTTGCATATGGGTTTTTATGTTAAATTAAGCTTTACTAATAAAGTATGCCTTGGTATATAAATTGTAGTCTAGGATCAATTGTCTGTGGATAGCTGCAAAGGTTACAATTAGATTGTAAGCTCTTTGGAGCAGGGACTCCTTTTCCTAAATGTTACTTTTATGTGTGAAGCGCTTCTTCCCATTATGTGTTATTTGTATTATTTGTTATGATTGTTACGTGTGTTACGTGTGTTACTGCTGTGAAGCGCTATGTACATTAATGGCGCTATATACATACAAAGGGAGGGGTGGGGAAGGGGGGAAGAAAAGTGAGGTACTTCATAGCATGTCTGCTGCCAACTTTTATAGTAATTTTTTGCAATTGCCTTAATAGTCCCACTGTTATTGGGGTTACGGCACCAACAATGCACTTGGCCATTTCCATATAATTACAACTTGACATAAATATTTATTTAGTTTTTTTCAGAGAGTAACTGTTAGGCCTGGGTTTGTGACTGTATTGATCAGGGAGAAACATCTCACACTATTTGGACTTAAGTAAAGGCTTAATTAGAAAGCTTCTATTAGTGGGACTGGTGGCTCAAGAACGCAACCGCAATAGATTAGCCAGCTTGGGTTCAATACAAAATAACACCAGTTAGGCCCTTTCCAACCACCAACCCCCCCCCTCCACACCCCTCACACACACAGTAAAATTATTAGAATATTTCTATTCATTATTCTGGCTGGTAGTTAAATTAAAATGAGTCTAGACGTGACTCTGAGCATAAGGTACACAGTCCTTGGAGTTTGCTTTGAGTAGGAAGCAGAACACTGTCCTTAGCAAACCAATAGAGCACGTTTTTTTACCATCTTATTTGCATCTGAGCAGCGACAGTTTTATTTGTATGTGACCCAGTGGGTGCCAAGCATTGGGTCAAGGTATAATGTGTTGGCAAGCACCGAGGTGTATGGGTGCATCTCCAAAGCAGGCTGTTATAAACATTACAACTCTGGAGGAAGTATCTCATGGTGAGGTGAGAGGATAATTAATTTTTAGATTTAATCTCCAGCCGTCCATTGAACAAAGACTGAAGATGGATAGTGACAAACCTTTTGTTTCTGTGACTGATGTGCATTTCAATCCAGTATGAATAGCTAAGAACAACCCCCTTTCAATATAATAGATACTAAAACCTCCCCTGAAATGTTTGTTTGGTATTCAGAAGGGATACGTATTGGTGAGAGTAAATAAAACTCTTTGCATATATTTTGTTCATTCACCATGATTACTTTCCTTAGACTATTAATAGTTAGGACTGTTGTAGCATATTGTACAAATCCTCTTACATGGGATGTAGTGAACAAATTATTCCTGGGCCCAAACCATTTGATGTTTTACCTACACATCTGCATTTTTATTTCCAATTAAATGGATCAATTTGCTTTGGTGCTCCCCCCACCCCCCAGAAAACAAGGTTCTGCGATAGTGTTATACACGGTAATGTAATCCAGAAACGCCTCGTGCTTGTAAAACCCTGTAAGGAAACAAGCGCCCCGCACATTGAGGTGGCAAACCTCCATTTTATCGAGGGTTGGGGTACAACTGCCTTGAAACCTTGGTTAGGGAACAATGTTATGAATACAGTATTTGACTTAACCAGAACCGTTGGTACTATCCAGTAAATCTAAAAATGAGTGCATTACAATTTCAGTGATCTAAATTGGCAACAAAGCAGTTTGGTTTTCATGATGTAATTTGTGTGTGCTCTTCTGTGTTTCAATGCATGTACAGTAAGGAGTCTCATCCCTTCTGGAAGAGTTTCTTGTATCTCAGTTCTAATGTGGCCTTTACTGCTCCTCAAACCCCTCTGTGTTATTGTACCGTGGTTTTTACAGCAAGGAATTATGAGGCTGCAATAATCTCCCAGTTTAGTGTTTGAAAGTAGGAAACAAAATAGATTTAGTGACAAGCTGTTCTGCAAGAGGGGAAAAAATAAACCCCCAGAGAACTTCATGTTTCTATTTTATTTGTTTTTGTGCTTAAATGTGAACAGTACTCTTATTACAGAGTGTTCTAGAGATATAGCACATTCTGTTCTTTTTACAGTACTGCTTGTCCTAGTCATTGGGTTAAAGGTGCCGAGGAGCAGTATACTGTATTTAAAAAAAATAAAAAAATGTGTTAGTTTTTTCGAGGCTGTAAAATGGTATAGGTATGGTAATATTTTTTTTTGTCCCGTCTTGTACCCCCACACACCCCCACACACACACCCCCACACACACCCCCCACACACACCCCCCACACACCCCCCCCACACACCCCCCACACACACCCCCCCACACACACACACACCCACACACACCCCCCCCACACACACACACACCCACACACACCCCCCCCACACACACACACACCCACACCCACACACACACACCCACACACACACCCACACCCCCCCCCCACACACACACACACACACCCCCGCGCACACACACACCCCCGCACACACCCACACGCACACACGCCCCCCACACACACACCCACCCCTCCACACACACACCCACCCGCCCACACCCGCCCACACCCGCCCACACCCGCCCACACCCGCACACCCGCACACCCGCACACCCGCACACACACACACACACAGACACACACACACAGACACACACACACACAGACACACACACACAGACACACACACACAGACACACACACACAGACACACAGACACACACACAGACACACACACAGACACACACACAGACACACACAGACACACACAGACACACACAGACACACACAGACACACACAGACACACACAGACACAGACACACACACACAGACACACACACACAGACACACACACACAGACACACACACACACAGACACACACACACAGACACACACACACAGACACACACACACAGACACACACACCCCCACAGACACACACACACCCCCACAGACACACACACACACCCACAGACACACACACACACCCACAGACACACACACACACCCACAGACACACACACACCCCCACAGACACACAAACACACCCCCACACACCCCCCCACACACACCCCTTTCCCCCCCACACACACCCACACCCCTTTCCCCCACACACACACCCCCACCCCCACACACGCCCACACCCCCCCCACACACACCCACACACCCCCCACACACACACCCACACACCCCCCACACACACACCCACACACCCCCCACACACACAACCCCCACACCCCCCCCCACACACGCACACACCCCCCCCCACACCCACCCGCCCACAAACACACCCGCCCACACACCCCCACACCCCCCCCACCCCCACACACCCCCACCCCCACACTTACCTTGTCATCGGCAACGCGGCGGCAAATGACGTTGTCTTGGGGGGGGGGGGGGTTGCGCATGTAGAGTGGGAAGCAGGCAGGGGGGCGCAGCAGGGAAAGATTGCGCTAGCCAACAGCCATTAAAGCCATGTTCCTATGATCGCTGTAATTATTTAATACATGGTTATGCTGCATTAAATGTCCTGTGCCTCTAGTAAATATAAAGCAGTTACCTGAAACCTTGCTGCAGGGGTCGCCATCTCCAGTCCTCAAGGGCCACCAATAGGTCAGATTTTAAGGAAAGCCCCCCGCGTCAGCACAGATGGCTTGGTCGTTGACTGAGCCAGCGATTGAACCACCTGTGCTGAAGCAGTGATACCCTTAAAACATGACCTGTTGGTGGCCCTGGAGGACTGGCGTTGACCACTCCTGGCTTAGCGAATCCTTTAACACAACATGAACCGAAACATAACAAACGTGTTTGTATTAGCGCCGCAGTTCAGCCTGACGACCATTTCTTCTAATTGTTGCTTAGCATACAGGTGCTATTTGACATTTGTAATACGTGGTGTAATAGGGAATATAGGTAGCGTTTGACAATATGGGGTATGGTTATTTTTTCTTCCCATTTCAGCTAACCTCCTAGTACAGTGCCAAAAGACGGGAGTCGCTGTGGCTTTTGCCGTTTTGCCTTTTCCCCCATTAGCAATCCATAACTTAAACTGAATGGATATTTCTTGTCATTCTCAAAGGAGCATTGCGTGTTCCAGCACAAATAGTTATTATTGTAAAGTGACAAATCAGGCTTCACCTGCTACACCTGTGTTACATTCTTTGATGTCAAGACATTAAATATTGTAAAAACAAAGCACCTTCCCTATGCCATGCTTGATTTGGGCGGTATAGGACAGGAAAGCAAGCTTTAGCTCGTCGGCTATCTTAGTCTTTCAATTAGTAGCAATCCCTATTAAAGATTAGATTTTTAATTTAGTTTTTAAGTAGCATTTCAAGTAGGGGATACTTTCTGAATTTCTTGTAGTCTAGTTTTTGTGTTAGACTTGGTGACTTGTTTAGGATTCACATGGAACAGACACTGGGTCTCCGATTGTGTTCTCCCACTACAAATACATTGTCCCTAGAGCACTCTGGGATGTTTTCTTCCTTCTAGGGAGATGGAGCGGCTCAGTGAGTAAAGACACTGACTGGCACTGACAGTTTGGGGAACCTGGTTCAATTCCCGGTGTCGGCTCCTTGTGACCTTGGGCAAGTCACTTTTATCTCCCTGTGCCTCAGGCACCAAAAACATAGATTGTAAGCTCCACGGGGCAGGGACCTGTGCCTGCAAAATGTCTCTGTAAAGCGCTACGTAAAACTAGCAGCGCTATACAAGAACATGTTGTTATTATTATTTATAAATTGATTGAGACCTGTGGTGGTTAATTTAACACATCAGATAATGTCCATAATCCACATAAGGCTGCGACCATGGTGCCTTCGACAATGCAGAGGCTGGTCAGTGAGCGGGCATTTACCTGGCCATGGTGGATGTGTTGTGCCGAGGGGCGTCAGGGAGCTGGTTCGCCCTCCATTGGGCGAACCGCTCACGTGACCGCCTGTCGCGCCAAGAAATCAGTTTGAACTGATTTCTTGAGCAACGCGCGTCCCCTCCCACTTGCACGCCGCATGGACGCGAACACTGCCTTAAGGCAGTCTGTTCACTCAGCGTGTGGATGCATCCGCACGGTCGGCGGTTCCATGGCCCCAGCCTTATACAGGAGACACATACAGTGGCAAGAAAGTTTGTGAACCACATAGGATTTTCACACATTCAAACCTAAAATGTTATTAGATCTTCATCGAAGTCCTAATAATGGATAAATATAACCTGATCAAACAAATGAGGCAAAAACATGATTCTTTTTCAACATGTATTTCTCCACTAATGATTAAACATTCAATATCCTTGTGTGAAACAGTATGTGAACCTGTAGATTCAGTACCTGGTGGCGCCCCCTTGAGCAGCAATAACTTCAACTAAGTATTTCCTGTAACTGCTGGTCTCTCACATCAGTTTTGAGGAATTTTGGTCCATTCCTGCTTACAGAACTGCTTCAACTCGTTGACATTTGAGGGCTTCCTTGGATGGACAGCTCGCTTCAGCTCCTGCCACAACATTTCGATGAGGTTTAGGTCCGGACTTTAACTAGGCCATTCTAAAAAACAGAATTTCTTCTGCAGCCATTCTTTTGTAGATCTGCTTGTATGTTTATGATCCTTGTCGTGCTGCGAACCCGCTGCGGCCGGCAGGGCGCGTGGCCGCAGATCACCAGACCCTTGCCCGAATGGTCCCTGCCCCCGCTGCCTCCTTCCGGCAGGGCTGACTACGTACTGTGACGCGTCAGCCGGACGATGCTGCAAGATCCTAGTGATTTTCGGCGCTGACGCGTCACGTGGTACGCGAGTCAGCCAATGGGGAGGAGGGGAGGGAAGGAGCTAGATGGGAGGCGCCTTGGGCGGGGAGCAGGGAAGGAGCTGCAGGTTAAAGTGTGTGTGTGGGGGGGTGGACGGCACCACGATGAGATCCCGCCCCCCTCCCACTCCCGCCCCCCTCCCTCCCACTCCCGCCCCCCTCCCTCCCACTCCCGTCCCCCTCCCTCCCACTCCCGTCCCGCCCCCCTCCCGCTCCCGGCTCCCTATAGACCGCATATCGCGGTCTGTGTCTGTCAGCGCCCCGCCTGTCTGCCTGAGGGAGCGGGGCCTTAGCCTTACTCACTCGCTTCAGCTGACGGATGGCCTTACATTCTCCTCTAGAATCTTCTGAATGCAGAATTCATGGTTGTGGCAATGATGGCAAGCTGTCCATGTCCTGAGGCAAAGCAGCCCCAAACCATCACACTCCCACCACTATATGCTTGACGGTTGGGACAAGGTTCTTCTGTTCAAATGCAGTTTTGGTTTTTGCCAAACATTTCTCATTGAGGCCAAAAAGTTCTACCTTTTGACTCGTCTTTCCAGAGAACATTGTTCCAGAAGTCTTGTGGATTATCTATATGCTCTTTGGCGAACTTCAGACGGGCAGCAATGTTCTTTTTAGAGAGCAGTGATTTCCTCCTAACTATCCTTCCATGAATACCATTCTCGTACAGTCTTTTTCTGATAGTTGAGTCATGAACACTCACATTATCCAAGACAATAGTGGCCTCTAGATCCTTGGATGTTACTTTTGTTTTTTTTGTTTTTTGTGACTTCATGGATGATTTGTCAGTTGTTCTTGGAGAGATTTTGGTATGATGACCGCTCCTGGGTAGAGTAACTGTGATCTTGATGAACGCTCCTGGGTAGAGTAACTGTGATCTTGAACTTTCTCAATTTATCGGACAGTGGATTGGTGGAGCCCCAAATCCTTAGAAATGGTTTTGTAACCCTTTCTACACTGATGAGCATCAATAACACTTTTTTTTTTTGACATCCTCTGAGACTTCTTTTGACCGTGGCATGACGTGTTTCCACACACCTGTATGGTGAAGACCAGACACTTTGCAAGTTCTTTTATATAGGGTGGGGTCTCCATAACTCGCACCTTAAGATCTACCTAATTATTTAAGCACCTGATTCTAATTATCCTCTTTAATTTAGCCGATTAAAACCGGGGGTTCACTTACTTTTGCATATACCCTGACTCTTAATTACTCATTGTTTTGTCTAATTCATACATCATTTTGTTTCAAAAGACATGGAATTGGTTAATATAAACCCTATTGGATATTTAAGAAAAGCCTGGTTTTGATTCAAAATGGTTATCATGGAAAACTATGGAATTTCCATAATTTTAAATGCAGTTCACAGATTTTCTCGCCACTGTATATGAATATTGGTTCCTTTTGGCACTTGGTATTGTGGCTTCCCATGTCAAATAAATATACTTCAGGAAAACTTCCCATTATTCTTAGCTTGTTGCTGTGATTTTTTGTCTTTTCTTTTTTTTTATTTACAGAATTTAAATATTGCCTTTGCAACGCTGCCCTTAACTACCGCCCTAACGAAATCCGTATGTATTGTTTGTCCTGGACAATGTATTTTTGTGCTTTTTTTAAATTGCAATTTTTGCTGTTAAACATTTAAAGGTATAAAAATAATAACGTTAAAATGGCAGGGAATGTGTTGTGCATGAGGTGCGCAATTACAAATTTGCAATATATTTGCCAAGTGTAATTCTGGCTTTAAATACTTGGAGTACTAGACCAGAGTCGGAAGAGTACTTCTTATTCTGTTCTAGGATAACTTGATGTTGGATAAGAAAGTGATTTGAAATAGATGAAAAGAGCGAGCTGTAGTAATCCATTTAGGCAAATTGCTTCCAACCAAGGCTTGAAAGATGACCATTAACTCTGTAGAACAAATACATTTTGCAGACAAGAATAAACATATTGTTTGTACGCTACTGTACAAGCCCTGAAAATTTGAGACTGACTGCCATATGGTTGACATGTACTAATCATGAATAATTAGTAAAGGTCAGTGACACTTCCTGGAACACTTCAGATATGAGTATCTGGTATTGCCATTACATGGCTTGAATTTGTAAACTTTCACATATGTTCCTGAGCACCTTGTCCTGGAAACAAATTGCATTTAATGATAACTTTTTATATAGTACTTTTCTCCCAATGCGACTTGGCGTGCTTCACCGGTACAAAAAAGGTCATAAGAGACCAAACACAAGGAAAGATGCAGTAGAGGGTGGAACTGTGGTGATGGGACGGTAGTTATTAAATGACGGACAGGTTGTGGTTAATTACTCCTGACTCACTTCTAGAAGATTTACTGAGTAACAATGTTTGCAATAATTTGACTGTTAAACCAATTTCCATTTCTTATAGAAGATTAACATTTTTAGACGGTAATCGGTTCCAACATGTAAATATTTTTAGCGGGGTGACAAATGGCAATTAAAAAAAAAAACAACAAAAGTAAGATATGTGATAACATTGGCCAACTGATGTCTATAATCTTTGGGCTCCTTCAGTTAGCCATTAATGCAGGGGTGGCCAACTTCAGTTTCAACGGCCACCAACAGGTCAGATTTTCAGGATATCCCTGCTTCAGCACAGGTGGTAAAAAATTTTTTTAGCACAACTAGTACCGCCAAATCGGCTTCTAGTCATAAAAACAAAAACCGGTGTTCGTGAGTGTTAAGAAACCTTATTGAATAGTCCAGAGTCCTGCAGCCTGAACGACCTTTGGATTATCCACGAATCCCTTTACAATGCTTGAAAGAAAAAAGTCCTCCGTGCGCTTGTTCTCCGCATGCGTGCAATACGTACCACACTTATAAGTGTAAATCACCATACAGTGAATAATATTCATTTATATAAGGTGCAGTGACCCGGCATCAAAGGCTCCAACGATCCAAGTCCTGGAGGGTCCAGATAAGCATCAGCCTTTCTCTGTGCGCATTTTAAATGTATTTTTGTGAGTGAGATTCCATAGTCTCTGTTTTATAAAGTTTTTACTACGTTATTGCACCATGTATATTTCCTTTTTTTTTCTTCTACATGTATTTGAATTACCATCAAGCTCGCTCCTGGATAAGAGAGTTAAGTATTCTAGCATATATTCACTTACATGAATTCTGGGACTATAATAGACCACTCTATATAGAGTATCCCACCTGGCAGTATTATAGACCGCTACACTCTTGTACCAGCTAATCAATTCTACACTAAGTGGGATTAATAAATTGGTCACTGCACCTTTTTATATAAATGAATATTATTCACTGTATGGTGATTTACACTTAGAAGTTTGGTACGTATTGCACTGAGACAATAATTTTTGTCATTTTTCTCATATGTTCACATAATTGTGTGCACGCATGCGGAGAACCAGCGCACGGAGGACTTTTTTCTTTCAAGCATTGTAAAGGGATTCGTGGATAATCCAAACAAAGGTCGTTCAGGCTGCAGGTCTCTGGACTATTCAATAAGGCTTCTTAACACTCACGAACACCGTTTTTTTTTGTTTTTTTTGTGACCAGAGGCCGATTTGGCGCTAATAGTTGTGCTAAAATTTTTTTTGCCACGTGCTGAAGCAGGGATATCCTGAAAACCTGACCTGTTGGTGGCTCTTCAGGAGTGGAGTTGGCTACCCATGCATTAAAGGTATTGCTTTTATTTTTATTCATTTTTATTACTAAAGTTTCTTGTGCCTGGTCTATGAGCAAATACAGTATCATTCTCTAAACAAAGATGATAGACAGCACTCACTCAGTCAGTACAAGTAGTAATGTGCAGGGTGCTCAAGGAACCAGGGGGACCCAAATTCCCCCGAAACCAATAGTCAACAAAAAACTAGAGTTCCAGCACTCGCTGACTTTCGAGAAAAATGAACAAAAAGCGGGTAAACGCCAAAAAAGTAAATGATTTAATGTAAGCACAAAATAATAAACAACACTTGGAGTGATGTAGCACAAAGCAGGTCAAAAAAGACCCTACAGACAAGGTGGTAGGGGTAAAGGAACACAGGGACAGGGAGTGCAATAGACAAGGAGAGTGAGGGGGGGGGAGGCAAACAAAAAATGATTGTGGGGGGGAAGAGGGGTAAACCAGGGGGACTGTATCATTCTCTGTGTCAATGGTTCTCCTTGTCTGAAAAAAGGCTGAAGCAGCAGCTCGGTGAGTTAAGGCGCTGACTTGGAGTTTGAAGCAGGGAAACCTGGTTCTATTCCCGGTGTCAGCTCCTTGTGACTTTGGGCAAGTCACTTTATCTCCCTGTGCCTCAGGCACCAAAAACATAGAGTGTAAGCTCCACGGGGCAGGGACTAGTACAAGAAAGGAACTTCCGTGGTACAGAACATTTTAACAGGCTGTGTAATTCAATCTGGAATTGATCTATTGCAATTCAAAATACATTCAGTTAATCCAGATTTTGTCCCAGTACCCAGATTCTCACCCTATAGGCTTTTGTGACTTCTTTGCATTTGTTTCCTTTTTGTAGACCTGGGTAAAGGGTATGGGACAAGTGGCATCTTTTAAGGAGACTTCAAAGCCTTTTGATGTGTGGGATTGTGACAAATGTAGCACTTTATTTGTCTTGGCTGTCAGACATTGTTGCTGATTTAGCATCCTCTGACAGACGGAGGATGGATTTGGATTAATAACTAACCCAACATCTGGAGCGGGGGTGGGCAACTCCAGTCCTCAAGGGCTACCAACAGGTCAGGTTTTCAGGATATCCCTGCTTCAGCACAGGTGGCTCAATCCGTTGCTCAGTCTTTGACTACACCACCTGTGCTGAAGCAGGGATGTCCTGAAAACCTAACCTGTTTGTGGCCCGTGAGGATGGGATTTGCCCACCCCTGAAAGAGAGAGCATCTTGTTAGAATGGGAGATCTCGTGTGGTGGTCATTCCCCCTTATCTCGCCATAAGGAAGGTAGAGAGAAGATATGGGAGAGAAATATGATTGTAAAAGGTACATTCCCTCTTAAGACCAAAGAGAAGATATGGAAGTGACCAGACGGTTACTAGTGATGGCCAGAGTTTTAATAAGATAGGAATAAAATTTGTATTCTTTTGAAACCGATTTAAACTTTTTTTGTACGTGTAAAATTTATTTGGAAAGAAGACCTTGAGTGTATATTATTCTGATAATTCGATGAAACCACTTATTGTTATGTAGTGCACACAAGCACCCACATCTTGCTCTGATATACTAAGGCCATAAGGCATGTGTCCCAATTTATCACGACTACTGTGTGAAATACATAATACACAGGGAGAACAGAAACAAAATATTCCTCAGCACCCCATCCTGCTACAGCTCACACACATCTTGTACAAATTACTTTTTTTTTAAGAAGGTGGTGCATATAGCTTATTAATACCACCTTTGCTGCCATATGTATTGCAGGCCCCCATGGTAGCAAAAGGTTTAAAAAAACATTCAAACGTGTTTACAAATAATTTTATTATAATATTGATTGGTCGGATTTAAAAAAAAAAATTTAATATAAATTTCCATCTGATTCTTGCTTCCATCTGCGCTTCGCCCTCTTTGGACTCTTGCATGCTTCCTTGGTTTAGGGATACAGGTTTTATGGTATTTTCCATCTGTAGTTTTCAGCACATATGTGCATGTTGTGAATGGTCATTACAATTTAAAACAAAAAAAACCCCAACCTTTAAACATACTTGGGGAATGAAGGCCATGGAAACATAATTGCCACCTGCCAGTAATTGCGTTTCCTGACCTCCAGTGCCAACCTCTATTGCCTTCTTAGCCCTCAAAACACCAGCAGAGAAGCCACAGCTGTATAAAAGGACTCCTCCTCTGTTGGGTATTACGTTCACACTGTAGACTTGGCCAGTGTGTTTGGGGTACTTCCTTCATTAAACAGCTGTGTCTTTGGCTGGCTAAGTGCAGTATGTTTATTTTAATTTCTGGGTTTCCTTCTGAACATAACATGCTGTTTAAATGTGAGACATTGACAGAGCACGGGTTGGTAAAGGATTCCTGGTGGATTAAATAAAGGACTCCTTTCTGACTGTTTACCCATGTTTGGGGCTCTTATCCCTGTCATATTGAAGTACGGTCCTATATTTTACAGTTTGTGTTTGCATTGTGATTCTTTGTAGATTGCGATAACCTTTTTAAAGGGTCCAACATTAGAGTTCTTCATAGATGAAGGTGTACGGTTACTTGAAGAAGAAACCCATAAGCTATGTACAGTACCAGGGGTGTCCAACTCCAGTCCTCACGGGCCCCCAACAGGTCTGGTTTTCAGGATATCCATGCTTCAGTACAGATGGCTCATTCATAATGACTGAGCCACATGTGCTGAAGCATGGATATCCTGAAAACCTGACTTGTTGGGGGCACTTGAGGACTGGAGTTGGACACACCTGATGTACACAATATGAACTCTGATGCTGGTCCCCTAAAAGATATCACAAACCTACAACAAATGTTTGTGCAGAAAAACACCATGTGTGCTGTTGATGCTCTTTAATAATAAATATCCTGTTTTTGCCAAGTGTCAGCAGTTGTTTACTGGCATGTCCAGAATAGTGTGTGTGTGCTTTTTGCTTGCATTCATCCCTGACCTAGTTCAACAGCGGTTACGACAGAAATATTTTGTTCTTCCTTAGGAAACCGTGTCAAATACAGACAATGGGTCCTTAATGTGCACACATAATCCAGAATGTTGTGTTCGAAGGGGTTTAATATTCTCTGCGTGATGATAAAGACGATATACATCTTGTAACTCTATAGCTGTATTATATAAAAATGCTCAGTCGTAGCCATTTGACCATAAGCTTTATACACCTTGCTTTCTGTTAAATTAATACTAGGGAAACTTGTCCCTTGCGATGTACAAAGGCTTGTTCTGGGCCATTCAAGGTTGACACCACCCATTCTAGTGACATTACTTTGTTCATTATGGGACCCCAGCTTCTTGAAGTTGGCCAATATTGAAAATAGTAAAGGTAGTACTTTTACCGTTCAAGTTATCCATGCGATTCAGAAGGATCCCCTTTCTTGTGATGTGTTCCTATAAATTGTCATAATCAACTTATTTTTACAATTTATTGTAAGAAAAGCTGATCTTTTTTTGGGTAGCCCTCCCAGGTTGGCTTGTTCCATCTAACCTACCTTCTACTTTACGATCTAATTTAGTTCAATGTTGCCCGCCTAACCCCTCCATGGAATCTCGTACATATTATGTCACGTTTAAAGATTTTGAGAATGACCTGAACCAAATTTGCTCAATCTTATTACTATGTATTCAGGTAGAGATCGGTTATAATTTAGCAGGGTTTTTTTTTTTCCTCCCCAAAATTATGAGCAAGTGAAGTACAGTGAGCCTCAGACGCATGCATGGCGCTTCCCTTTTTGGTTCTTATCCCTTTTACGCTTATGTCTGCTGTTTCACACAGCTTTTAGAGCCAAGCCTGGGTCAAATAAATGAATGGCCAGCACACATACCCCCAGACGGCACATACAGATTGTTTTTGCTGTGCTACTTCCTAAATATAGAATACCTTCAACCAACTGACAACTTAATTTCCTATATAAGTAAATAGGCATACACCAGTATATGTTGAACCACAATGCTTTCTAATTGTTCTATCCACTGTAAACTGCATCGCTTGAAAGGTTTCAGTGATACGATTTTCTGTCTGCCTTGCTGTTATTTTTAATTTTTTTTTTTTTATGGGAATTGCCCTAATTACAATGTAGCGCCTGTTTCCTGTAATTAAGATCAAAGCACCAATGCTTCTTTCTCTCAGCAGTTACATTAGGGCTTTCAGATTTTTATTTCATGAAAGAATTCACTTCCCTCTGGCTATGTCTTTTTCGGCTAATCCATTTTTTTCCCTTCAAATTTTAATAAAACATTGCAGAATTTTAATTTTGTAGTTGTCACACTCCTTTTCTGAATGTTAATATGTTTTGGGTACATTTGACAAAATCTGTGTTTTTTAAAGCCTCTTGGGATCCCCAGTCACACCAGACTTTAGGCATGATCATGGACATAACAATAATATGTGATAATACTTAGATGAGTACATGCTATTGCGTGGTAATCCTCAACATGGCCTGTTTGGTATTTTCCATGAGGTGTAATCTTCTAACACACAAGTTGAGCACCACTGCTATAGGGTATACAATATGGAGTAATTATTGCAAATCATACAGTTTAATTTGTAGTGTGTACATTAGTGCAGTATATTATGTCAAACAGATGGCAGTAGGCTGATGGACCTGGCCCATTATTAGACCCAATGATCGTATTGACCACAGTGCGAGTCAAACATTTTATTAAAGCCCGTAGTGCACAAAGTTTGCAAAGTCTGTATCCAGAAGGGCCTCCCTTTTTACATAGGAGCCTGTGGCCTTCCCTTCATGGTTTGTTTTACCTGTTCCAGTATTTGCCAGCTTTGTTGGAATATATTATGGGATAACAAAAGACAGAAAAGCCCAATGCTACATCCAATTTGACAAAATATATAGTACAGTAATTAGTATATAGTTAAATACTTCAATAATAATCTCATAAATAAGGGTCATTTAGGTAAACCCTTTGGCCAAAGGGTTGCAAGCCAAAGTCAAGGCATAACCAAATTTGCAGGTCCTAACACTAACCTGTTGAAACTTCTCTTTTACCTCTGGTTGAGGGAGAATGACTGCAGTGAGTCCATCCATACGGCATAGTAAAAGAACCTTCCTTTAAAAAGTGGGGAGGGGTGAGCTTAAACCCCGGGAGGCGAGGCCACTAACCTCCAAACAACTGATACCAGTTGAAAATGAAATGAACAAACGCACAACCCCAACAAGCTCTAACCCCAGAACCCACCACATCATATAGATATCTATATAGATATATCTATAAGGGTACTACTGAGCGCAGCCAAATGTGTAACAAAAGACAGAAAAGCCCAATGCTACATCCAATTGGATAAAATATATAGTAAATAGTATATAGTTAAATACTTCAATAATAGTTTAGTTTAACTAAATGACCCTTACTCATGAGAATATTATTATGGAAGTATTTAACTATATACTATTTACTATATATTTGTTATATTTACTATATACAGTACACCTTTTTGAGAGATCGATATGTAATATCTATACATATCTAATGTAACATGTATTTTTTATAATTCTGTGCCCAGGACATACTTGAAAACGAGAGGTAACTCTCAATGTATTACATCCTGGTAAAACATTTTTATAAATAAAAAAATAAATATATAGAATTCCTCCCACCCCCTGTATTCGCTAATTGCACTAACTGTGTGTGTCTCGGCTCTGTGTCCTCTTCTCCTCTGGTGCTGCTGCCCAAGCGCGACGCGCTGTTGGCTGCTGAACTCCAGAGGCCTCTGCGTATGCATGACGGAGACCAGCCGGAGTATTGTTCTGCGCACGCGCAAGGCCCGAGGACCCTTCTGTGCTGTGCGCAACCGCTTGATCGTGGCGATGGCCGCATATGTGCGTGCCGGCAATGGTGAGCGCAGCTTCTGCGCATGCGCAGCCCGACGGCCTCATCTGCCAGCAGTGACATCTTCCGTCTCAAGAAAAAGAGATTTGGTCCCGGCAAAGAAGTTTCATTTAAAAAAAAAAAAAAAATGACCACAAAACTGTTTTCCACATGTCATTAGTATCGTATTGGCATGCTTTTTTCGCAAACTCCCTATGGGATTTAAGATGAGTAATGGCTTCTTTCTTGCCTCCCGTCCATACAGGCTAGCTTTGTGTAGGGACCGGCTTATTGTTGAAGTATAAACAATGACTGCCATCTCAGACACAGAACTCTGCAGATCTCTCAAGGTCATTGTTGGTTTCAGAGTGAAATCCTGTACCAGTTTCCTGCTGGCCTGGCTCCTCCGTTTGGAAGGGCGACCTTATCTGGCTAGTGTCTGAGTGGTACAGTATGATGTATCTTCCACTTAACGATGGACCACACTGTGCTGAGAGAGATAATGGGCGCCTTTGACATTTTCGTGTACCCTTCTACTTTGTACCTCTCTACCACTCTAACCCTGACTTGTTTCGAAAGTATCCTTGGTCTTTATGGTTGCTCTGTTGGATCACTGCAAGTTGCAGCTTGAAAGTCTTTAGGTAACTGAGGGAAATTATCTACAAGTTAAACCACGTTGATTACACTCAGGCTGAAACCATTTAACTAATTTTGTGACCTGTCACACAATTCCTTTGCACCTGAGCTGATTTAGAGCTGCAGTAGAAAAGGGGTTGAATACTTATGCAACTGAGATTAATCAGTTTTTCTCTGTAAATCTTACTTTATATTCTATATGCATTTTCTATCTATCACTTTGGAGTAGTTTTTGTAGAGTTTACATGTAAAGTGTAATTTGAAAGCGTTGTGGAGTACGCTCGGGTGCCAACAAAATGTGAAAAATTTGCAGGGGGGCTGAATACTTATGCAAACCACTGAATGTCCTCAATAAAGGAATTGTTTTTTTTCAGCCTTATTTTAATAGATAGCAACTTGTCCCTGTTTAAGGTTTTAACGTTGACAGATTTGATGTATATTCTGACATTTACTGCCTCTTGACTATTGAATTTTTTTTGGATATGACCTTAGCCCTCTAATATGTAGCATGTGTGTCAGTAATTCTCTGTTACCTCGTGAACGGACTGGCAAACTCTCAGTAGTAGTATTTTGGGTGGCGACAATTGGCTCCAAGTAAGCAATTTATGTCTGACTTTAGTCTGAGAGTTGCATTTGTGTGGTTTTTTTTTTTTTTTTTTGACACCTGGACATCAAGAAGTTGAACATTGGATAGGTTGTATGAGTAAGGCTGCGTCCAGGGTGATGGCTCGCTCGCTCTCGAGCGCTGTGACGTCACGCACTGAGCAAGCAGGAGCGATGCCTGGCTGTAGTGCGCGTCAGGGGTGTAGCCATGACTTCACGGAGCTTGTTTGCCTTCATTAGGCGAACCGCTTGTGACCCGGCCATCACGCTCAAAGACAAATCTATTTGTCTGCTCTGAACTCTCAGGCTGCGGCCAGGCAGGGAGTGTGCGCGTGGGTGATTTGTGGCCGGCTAGGTGTATGCGCCAGGTGGTGTGTCGTGGGACGCGGCCAAGACGTCACAGAGCTGGTTCGCCCTCATTGGGCGAACCACTCGTGACGCGAATTCCAATTTGCTTGCTTGGCAAACAGGTAAGTGCCATGCATGCTCTCGGCGCTCGCTCACGCTGTCCACACACATTGCCGCAATTTGTTTCATCGCGGCCAGCGTGAGCCCGCCCGCTCGCTCAGCGCCATCCTGGACAAGGCCTCACGTGCGCGCTCACTTCAGCCGCTCTCATTGCCTCACGCTGACTCAACACGTTGTGAGCAAGCCTCACCCTGGACAAGGCCTACGTTTCAGTTAGATTGCAAAGAGTTAACTTCATTAACCATTTCCACTCTTCATTTCACTCGTTGCCCATACAAATAAGACGATATCTATGAACCTGAACAAAGATTTATATATTTTGACAATATGGTTGATCCATACAAATGTTGGTGTTTGAGGAGGCCATATTGCAAAACATGGCTCTTAATACTGGAGAAATTATGAACTGTCAAATCTAGAATAGTTTCACATTGATTGTCATGTAAACGTGTGTGTGGTGTTGATGGCATCCAGCTTACTCTTGCCTCCGCACAGGGAACTAATAATGAGCACTACCTAACTAAAAACGGTCACACCACCCCAATTACACTGCCACCACCAGGATTAATTTAAGGATACTTCTCATGAGTCCTTGTTCTCTCCCTGACCTCCCCCCCCCCCCCGGCCTTATACTAGAAAAAATATGTAATTAACACAAAAACCACACATGGCAAAATGTCTGAAAATGAAGTCCATCTCTTTTTAAAAACGTTACTAGGTTCAATTAATGCCCAAAAGACTGTTATTAAATCTAAAATGTAATAATTACTAAGTGGTACAGTAGGAAAGATCTAGAATCATGGAAAAAGCTCCAAATTTTCTGGTTTGGAAGAATAGTCTCCATAAAAATGAACATTCTCCCGAGACTACTCTATTCCTTCCAAACCCTCCCTGTAAGTATCCCATTAGCAACCTTGAAAAACATCCAGGCCCTAATGTTTCCATTCATCTGGAATGATAAGAGGCCAAAGGTCCCAAGATCTGTGATGCTCTCCCCAAAAACGAGGGGAGGTCTGGGGGTCCCGACGTGGTCAGATACTACCTTGCGGCTCAGCTGAAGCAGGCTGTAGTTTGGAATTGCGACCCGGCCTCTACATGCTGGCTAGCAATAGAGTCACATCATGCTGCATCCATTCCTCTCCGGGTTCAACTATGGTCCCCGAGAGGAGGGGAGGGAGGTTCACGGAGGTTTGATCTAGGGGCAATGAGATGCACATGGGCCGCCTGGCTTAAAAGCAAAGGGAAGTATGGCCTGGTATCTACCCCGTCTCAACTCATCCCCATCTTTGGAAACCCACACTTCCCGCCTGGGTGCTCTAAAAGACAATTCGACCAATTCAAAGGTCTTGGTATAAGGCTGGTCGCCGATCTGCTGCAGAAAGAGGAGATCCTGTCCTTCCATGAACTTCGAGATAAATATCAATCACAAGATCTACATCTGTTCAAGTTCCTGCAAATTAGGCGTTTTCTACTATCCCTGTCCCCAAACTCCAAATTCCCCCCATCAACCAAATTTGAGTCTCTTTGCAGTAAGGCTACGTATCAAAGAGGTCTAATCTCGGAGATCTATAGGGGGGTGGAGTCGGCAACCGACCCCCCGACTCACCAATACATGCAGAAATGGTCCGAGGACCTCAACACACCGATAGACAAGGACGTGTGGGAGGATATCTGGGAGTTGGCAGCAAAGACTTCAATTTGTACAGTGACAAAAGAGAACATCTATAAAATCTTATTTCAGTGGTACCTGACCCCGGCTAGGCTGAGCCACATCTTCCCCGGCACCCCTGACCTGTGCTGAAGAGGATGTGGTCAAAAGGGCGACATGGCCCACATTTGGTGGTCATGTCCAGAGATCCAGAGGTTCTGAACCATGATCCAGTTGCTTCTCCAAGAGACCACGGGGCTTCTTTTCCCCCTGGACCCCTTGACCCTGGTGCTGAGCAAGCCCATCGATGACCTTCCCCCACCCATGGGTAGGTTGGTAACCTCCATCTTAACTGCAGCCAGATGCTCAATCGCGGTGGCCTGGAAGCAGATTAAGGCTCCCGCGAGAAGCACAGTACTTGGCGAATAGATGAAGTTATGTCAATGGACAAACTCACTTAATGTTGTCATGTGCCTATGACACTACTGTTTTCATGCCTTTTATGTGTTATTGCCAATAAAAAAGATTGATACAAAAAAAATAAGTGGTACAGTGCTTGTTACAGAAAAGAAAGGTTACAAAAACATACAATATCTATTTCTAAATACAGACAGTTTTACCAAATATAGCGTGATAATGGCAGTAGACCTATATGCTACCAATGAATGATTTTAGTCCCTCCAAAGAGATTGTGGAGTTACAAATATGAGAATTCATGTGTTGTTGATGTCGCACCCCTCTTCTGATTTAGGTAGTCCAAATCATTATTTTTAAACCTAAAACTTTGCCTCTGTGACAAATGACAGGCCATCCTTTTGTGGGTGTGTCTTGTCTCCCACTCGTCAATCTTTCATGACATTTATTACTAGCATAGCAGACAGAGAATGATTTTAATAAAACGCCTCATAACTCTACCTGTAGCCACTATATTAACGCTACCTACACCATTCGGTTGATTTTTTTTTTTTTTTCATGCACGCATAGACATTGGTTTTAATAGCACTACTTCTAATTTTGAGATGGATGCAAATTATCTGACCTAGGCAACCCAGAAACCCCCTCATGTGATATTATTACACACGTATTTCTCCTTGTAATATATCTATATCTATATCTATATCTATATCTTCAATCCTATATGGTGCAATTCACAATAAAAGATCGCCCAGCATGTGCTCCTATCATGTGGAGGAATGGTGCGTCCTTTTGATCACCTTTTGGATCTGCAGGCCAGAGAAGTTCTCAGGAATGTAGAAGTTTCTTTGAAGACTGGCCTGGCAGAAAGGAACATCTGTAACCTGTCACGTGTCAGCTCAATGTAAACATGTTCCTGCTTTCTGTTGTTTTTTCTTTTTACTATTTGTTCACCCTTGTGAACAGGTTTTTTTTTTTTTTAAAGGTGCAGCCCATTGGTTGCTGTATTGTTGACACAGCGTAACCTGTTCATGGCTGTATCGTGACAGACACGAGCATCCATACTGTTTTTGAGCAAAAAATGTTGGTGCCCTTAAGATGTACCCGGTGCGTCATTGGTCCTGGCAAGCCAGAGGGCCCCATTGATAGACCAGGTACGTCAAGGCATAAATGCTCACTTTCTAGGGAAGATGGGGTTAACTGTTCCAATGGAGCGCTCGGCCCGATTTTTGTAAAGGAAATGGAGCCCCTTTCGCTTCTGTTTGTCACCCTTGGGTAGGCGGTGACGTTTATGTGATCACATGACCACAAATGCAAGTGGACAGGAGGCCCTCTGGTGCTACTGGACCGTCGCCATGGTAAAGGTTTTAATTGACGTTGAGCCTTTTATTGTGGGGAATTGCTGTGTGATTGTACATCAATTGTACAAAGTAATCCTCATCCCTAATGTTGGTGATAGTCTTAATTATATTTAGGAAACTAAGAGGGCCTCTTACTGTGAGCTAAAGGAAACAGCCATATATTTTGCAAGGTGTAAGGCCGTGCCTATACTGCCGTCGTTGGCGACGGCGACACGGCGGGTGACGTCGCTCTCGCCACCGGCGAAAGTTATGTTTCGCCGGGCGGCGGGGTCGCGGGATTCCGGCAATTTGATTTGTTCAAGGGCCGTCTCATGACGGGACTGCCCTTTAAAAAATCAAAATTTGCCGGCTTCAGATTTTCGCGTCGCTTCGTCGCATGCACTATATGCGCACACGGCGGCGGCAATGTATTTGTTTTCGTCCGACGTCGCATCGCCGTCACTATAAGCGCGGCCTAATAGTCCACTCTAGAGACTATGGGGTGGCCTGTGGGGTGTCATCCATGTCTTTGGGAAATGTTGGGAAAAGATCTACAATAGAGGCAATTGCAGTATCCTCCTTAATGTCATTATCTATGGCAGCGGTGCGCAAACTGTGGGGCGCGACCCCCAGGGGGGGCGCGACACTGCCGACGGGGGGCGCGGGGTTTACAGAGGCCCCGCGCGCTTCCCGAAGGCACTTAAATTAAGTGCCGGGGGAGCTGCAGGGCCTCTGTAAACCTAACTTACCGTGGCTCCGGCGGCTTCCTCCCTGCGTCGCCATGGCAACGCGGCGTCAAAATGACGCTGCGAGGTCATGTGACGTCACGTTGCTATGGCAACGTGACGTCATTACGCCGGAGCGCGGGTAAGTTGGGGGTGCGGGAGTGAGGGGACAGCCGGCAGGGAGGCGCAGGGAAAAAAGTTTGCGCCCCCCTGATCTATGGTACCATCTTTACATGTCTGTAGTACCCATGTATAAATTTATTTGAGATCTTCAGTTATCCCGTTATTGTGATAACTGGCACATGGTTTTATTGGGGGGGGAGGAGGGGTGTATTTCTTTCTATATTTAATACTAGCCCGAATTAAAATAGCATCCCCACTTCTTCGCTCTTTGGAGAGTGATATTATTTTCGGGAGTGGGATTTTTGCCAGCCTACAGTTGGTATTGGTTTTTGCCATGTTAATAAATGTCTAGATTCATTAATAATGGTATGGTAAAGATGTCTTTCCGTTTAACATTTCCTATATGAATCTTGGATGTCAAACATACTCAACTGTAACTCGGGTGTTAATACATTCATGTTTGTTAGTAGAGTCAGGATAGACATAGATGGTCAGTGATTGTTTGATTAGTATTTAGCAGTGTGGGTCCTGGGGCGCTTACCACCTCCTGGGTGACCAGTCAGCTGTTCAACTTTTTGTTTTAAAAAAATAAGGGGGAAAAAAGTGTAGCGATCTGAAAAGCTGAGTTTGGACTTTCTATGGAACAGGTTGCCCGGAGATTTGGGAACAAAGGTCTTTATTTTAATACTGCTCACTCACTGGTTTATTCATGTGGTGAAATGTGTACCAACAATTCCTCTGCTTTCTCAGTCTGTCTGGTAGTCAACCAGCTGATTCTCTGAGCGTTGTCTTCCTCCTCAGCCTGATATCTGTTGGCTGAATTGTTTCTGCCCTAAAAACCCTTTGACTTTTTATAATGGGCTCCCGTTAGTCTCTAAGGAGGTGTCCGGCATCTCGCTGGGTACTTAGCTTTATGCTGCTGGTATCTCAATTCCGCTGTGTTCTTTCCAGGAAAGCGTAATCATCTTGTAATTTCAAGTGTACTGTACTAATGTACGTATGATTAGTTAAACTGCATGATTTGCAAGGTAGGCTTTCTCTCTATGGTATACACTAAATGTATTGTACTACCCACGGTTATTACAGATGTTCTGCTTCCTGTTGGTCCCTTAGGATAGTTAATGATGTTATTGTGACATTTTGCGTTTACTCCCATCCTTGTAGATGCTTGGAATTACAGTATGTAACTTGTTCCCTATATCATCTGTTATGCATACTTCTCTCTAAATCAGAGGTGGCCAACTCCCGTCCTCAAGGGCCACCAACAGGTCAGGTTTTAAGGATATCCCTGTTTCAGTACAGTGGCTGTCATTGTGACTTAGCCACCTGTGCTGAAGCATGGATATTCTGAAAACCTGTCCTGTTGGTGGCTCTTGAGGACTGGCGTAGGCCACGCCTGCCCTAAACGTGATTACATTTGTGTTATTTGCCTTTGTTTTCACTGGCGCACGATTGTACCACCATTGCCTTTTAATTCTGAATTCTTTATCTTGCTTAACTTTAGTATGATTACTCAGATTATTTGAGAATTAACACTACATGAATGTGGATCAATCCCAGTTTGATCCATATTGGCAAATCTTTTCACGTAACATTTTTAAAAATAAATAATTATCAACTTTATCTATGAATTTGATTGGAGTGCTCAGAGGATTAATGCAACTTGGCGATGATTGGTTTAATATTGTTTTGCTTCTTGTGTGTTCACTTCTGGGAATAAACCGGAGATGTATAGGTCAGTTTGCATTATTTAAGTGATAGTTGTTTATTTGTTAGATTGCTGGTGACATTGTCATGTCACTACAGTATCTTGCATCTAAAAAAATAAATAAATGGAGTGCGCCGTCTTGATATTTTGGAGTGCGCCGTCTTGATATTTTGGAGTGCACATCTCTCACTGTGATGAAAGCACAGATTTGTAGAGAAACATACATAATCCTTACTGAAAGGTCACACTCTCTCCCTCTGTAGTTTAGAGCGAAAGACCAAATATTCCATATTGCCCCCCCCCCCCCCTTCCACTACTCCCCCTGGTTTCTGAGATACCGGTGAAATTACCGGCTTTAAATCTCCCTCTGGGGGAGAAACAAAATGTCCACCAAATCTTGTGGTTCCTATGGGCTGTCAGTTGCAGCTTCTTGTTGGATGGCCATTTCAAATCGGGAAGTAATGTCTGTGACTTCACTGATCAATATCTTGGGAGGCAAGGGGTCCATAGAGCTTGGAATAGATTAGCTTCGGAAGACCCCCAGGTACCCATACTTTAAGGAGAAGAAGAAAAAAATCCCCCATCACTTAAACGTAACCAGTATGGTTTCCAGATGACTTCACTTAAAATACTGGACACAATAGTGAAGGTGCGATGTGCACGCCCCACACACATCCACCACCTCTCTTGACTCCATGCCGTTTCCTCCCCTCCTTGGCTCCACCCCAGGCTCCTGACACCTCTTCCTGATTGGCTGCATTACCCAGCAGCAACCAATCAGGATGGAGGAAGCTGCCCATCCTCCTAGCAACAGCCCTGATCTCTCGTGCTCAGGGAAATCCCACGGCCCCCCCCCCCCCAAGCCGATCAGGTCAATATATCAAGGGAAATAATATTGGACACATACATGTCCAGTATTACCTCTAATTTTTTTTGCTGGACAGTGTCCAAATACAGGACAGTCCGTTTCAATACTGGACACCTGGCAACCCTAGGACCAGTTTCAGGTACAAGTACTGTAGATTAAGTTCAGAAGAGATCACATTGGACTCTAGACTGCGATGACCTTTGCTGACTGAGGGACTGCTTTGTTATAGGTCCTTTAAACAGGCAGTGCCGCCAAGTCAATACAATATATCATTTATATAAAATATGTATACATACACCTCTTTGGTAACCTCACAGGTGACCGTGAGCTGTAAGGTTCAGTCCATGGTGACAAGGCAAGATCAATAATCAATTGCAAAGGAAAGTTGGATTGTGCATGTTCTGAACTTTCAGAGTGGGGTTTATGTGCTGCAATAAGTGCTGAGGTCAGGATGGAAACCATTTACTTACCTTGGTTTATCTACTCCAAGCCCTACGTAGGGATTTCTGAATGTAGCACTCGTTCTGTCAGGCTCGGAAGCCTGTTTTGACATGCTTGTGTTACTAATAGAGTGTTGCTTGTTTTAAACAGTTCGATTATTTTATTGTATGTATATCTTTTTTATTAAGCGCCATCAAGGTACATGGTGCTGTGCAATACATGTGACATATTATTACATATCATGGGAATAAGCGCTTCCGACAACCATAGGAAAAGGAGTCCCTGCCCCGAAGAGCTTTGCTAATGTCTGCAGTGTTTTTGTGGGTTGTAGAAAAAAAAGAGCTATGTGAATGCAGCCTTTTGGTTTGTGGTATTGAGAGAAGTTGTGACTTGCTTACCTGAGTCAGATGTTGATTCAGTAAGCTTTTATGAGGGGTCAGTGATGATCATTTTTTGGAAGTGTGAGATTTGTGAAGCTCTTCTTTACTGTACAGTACACACCTGCACATTTAGAGTAGAATAAAATGGGTAATCGATACGTTATGGTGTAAGTTTAGTGTGCGACTGCTGGTTGATTCCGGGCGGACGCATCTTGCTACAAGGCCTCTCAACTTGCCGGTACGCAAAAACTTGGATTTAAAGATCCCACATCTGATGGAACATAAGCTAAAAAGTCAAGTGTGCACCATAATGTCAGGCCTCTGTTAATTGAAAAACTCAGTTGGCATCTTCTATGTCCTAACTGGTTTTGCCGCAAGTGCTCCCCATTCTCGTATTTTTAGCTGCATAGCTGTAGAAAGCTAGATGTATTCATTTAACTATGCAATGACCAGGAGAGAGCAGGGCTGGTTTAATTTCTAGGCTGCTACCTAGAATGGCAAATTTTGACTAAAAAGGGAAGAGGAGGATGGTGGAGTCAGCAGGAGGGGGTCTGAGTGTGTCCCAGCAGTCCAACCCGGAAGACTTCCGGTGTCTGCCGCCCCCCCCCCTCCCCCACAGCTATGTAGGGACTAAGTGGGGGATGAGGGAGAATGAGAGATGGGGGAAGAATGAGGAGGGGGGGGGGGTTGTGGGGATTGTCGGGCTTGGGCAACTCCCACCAATATACAAAATATTCACAAATACAGTTGCAAATTACAGGGTTGTTTTGCCTTCGTTCTATATATTGGGGGAGGAGTTGGTGGAACTTGATTGTGTAACAATGCAATGATACAGACGTCACTTGTATATATTTGATGTTGTATATGCAGAAAGTTAGAAAAAAATCTATTGGGTATAAAAATGTATTTAAAAAAAAAAAAACATAGTTTACGTGGCAGATAACAATTTGGTTTGTCTCCCCCTACAACCCCCCCCCCCCCCCCCGAAAGTTCATTGTGTAGGGGGGACCGCAAGCGTGAAGGTTCGCCTAGGGCGCCAAATTCCCTGGGAGAAAGATTCTCCCATTGTGTTGCACCGGCTTCTCTGCCTATCTCAAAACGTTGTCCTACTTAATAGGGGAATTTGGCAAATATGGTATCAGATAATAAGTTGTTGGATTTATTGGAATCATTGATTGTCTGTCATTGTGTTCTGTACATGGGGTGACACTTCACTTCTTGCAAAGCTCTCACTTCCAATGTGTTTCCTGATGGCCATTCCCCAGTGCTGGCGGCTGCACTAAGTGCTTCCCTTGACCGTTTTTGGCTTTTATGCAAACACAGTTTATGTGCGCAGTTCCTCCTTCATAATTCATGCAGTGGCATTTTTCATCTCTTCACCACCCTTCCATGTGGCTAATATTAATTATTTTCTGTCCAGCCCATTTAGATCGTTACTTGTTTTATATCTCTATCTACTAAATAACATAGTTTAGTTTTTTTTGGTAATGCGTTTTTTTGTTTTTAAGCACAAACCAGAGCTATAAGTTATTACATGTTGTAATAATAATAGCAGGTTCTTGTCTTGTATAGTTGATAAGTTAATTCCATGGCTGTGCATCACATGCCTTTTGCTGCCAGGGTGCCTGCAGCGTATATGTTAGCAATGCGTTGCAAGATCCCCTGCAAGTAAAAGATTTCTTCATCATTAAAAAACAAAAAATAAAAAAAACAATTGTCAGCCCGTAATTAAACATCCTCTCCTTGGTTTACTTACAGCTGTGTCAAAGTTGAGGAGCACGAGGCAGCTGACATTGACCTGTATCAGTGTCCCAACTGTGAAGTTCTTCATGGATCCTCCCAGTGTAAGTATATGCTGCCAAAGAGGCTGATGGATTTGGGAGGAAGTGCTTTCCATCCACAACAGCTCCATTCCCGCTGCCAGATGAATATATTCTCTGTGGTAGACGAGTGTTGATGAGTTGGTGTTTTGATTCCCCCCCCCCCCCAATGTAATTTTATTTGCAGGTTTCAATTGGATACAGAAAGTAAAAAGGAAACATCCAGGACCACATCAAACATTTTCGCGTTGTATAACATATGTGTCAATCAAGCCCACTTTTCAATTACATTTGAACAGTAATGATGGAGTCAAATTAACAGTTACTAATAACAAATTTAAATAATAAATAGGCCAGACAAATACAGAGAAAGGGGGTGAGGGGGTGTGGAGAAATCACCCGTAGTTTTTTTAACTTGTCTATTTCCAGTACCTAATATCTATAAGAAATACTCACTATTCCAGGCCTTGCCAGAACATCCTGGGGGGAGGGGGGGGGGGGTTTGGGGATCGAGTTTTCCATCCTATATAAAGCTCAGGTCTCTATTGTCTCTCTGTCCCCTTTCTCCGGTAATGTGTTTTGCTTTTAAACACAATCCTTAGGAGCTTGAAAATTATTACCATAGTTAATTTTAAAGGAGCAATCCAAGCTGGCTGTTAATAAATATATATTTTATTTATTTGAAACATGTGATTGAAGCAGAGGGTCTCTGGAGCTGAACCCCATTCATTGGTTTTGGGGCTCCCCTGCTTCCAGAGATACAGACTTCCAAAGAGGGTGCCCGGCCAAGAGGAAGCCACACCGGATGACGTCCCGGCTTCCTATTGGCTCGCAGGACGCAGGAGCTTTCAAAAACGTCCATTACGTGAGCCCCAGCTAGCGAGCCAGAGTGGCTACCGGCACCCTCTACGGATTAGAGTATCTCTGGAAGCAGGGGATTCCTGGAGCTGTAATGAATGGGTTTCAGCTCCGGAGCCCCCAGCTTCACTCCTGTGTAACACAAAACGCCAGCTTTCATCATTGGAAGAATTGAATTAGTAGAATTTTTGGAGGAAAAAAAACATATATTTTTTTTTCTTAGTGAACAGGTGAAAAAATCAGTGCACAACTAAAAAGAATTCGTGAAATAAAATATATATATAATAAATAAATTACGTGACCTTTATGGAGCGTCTGCAGCTATGGTTATAGGGATGGCTCAAGGACCCCCAGGAACTAACAGATAAAAACACAAAAAACACAGCGCAAGACGCTCATAGTGCAATTAAAAGTTATATTAACATTAGCAGTGAATAAGATAAGTAATGTGCGTACATCAAATTGATTTTAAACAAGCATTTCTGGGATATTTTACCCAAACACCAAGTGTTGGACGCACGCCAACAAGCTTCTGACCCAGCAAACTTGCGCTATTATCGGCGAAAATCTTCCGGTGACGTCACCAACCAGGAAGTGCCTGAACGGAGGAGGGAGAGCAGAAGCTTGTTGGCGTGCGTCCCCCTTTGAAACAGCTGTCCCGTGTGAGCTGAGAACGTGCTGGACGCTTTGTGGGAGCAGGGACTGACTAAAGACCCCATACCTTACCCAAAGAGGAACCGGTGGCCACGAGGAAAATCTTCCTATACCTGTGACGACATCATATCCGGCTTTCACTTGGTGTTTGGGTAAAATATCCCAGAAATGCTTGTTTAAAATCAATTTGATGTACGCACATTACTTATCTTATTCACTGCTAATGTTAATATAACTTTTAATTGCACTATGAGCGTCTTGCGCTGTGTTTTTTGTGTTTTAATTTTTTTTTCTTAGCCTTTTTCTTTGTTTTGCAATGGATTTTATTTATGTAGCGGCAGCCATGTATGCATTATTTTAGAGATATTATGCGGGGTGACATACTGGAACAATAATACAAACGGGTAAAAGGATATAATGCATAAAAGTAAGGGGGGGGGGAGAGAAGGGGCGTCTGAAGTTCTTAAAATCCAATACATGTTTTTGCTTTTGTAATTTATTTTACTATCCAAATTTGAGACGTGTTGATTTTTAAACTCCAATATTCACAAGATTTTGCGGAAAACAAAATTAAAGTTGATTTATTTAAATATTCTTAAATGTGTATGTAGTTCCTCCCCCGTGGAGGGGGGCCCACATTTTTAAGAATATTTATATAATCAACTTCAACTTTTTAATATCTACTTGCATCATAAATATCTGATTCTGTTTTACATACATTCATAGATGGCAAAAGACAGATGTTCTTTTTCTTATTGGAGAGAAATTAACTATTTTGTTCAGATTGTAAGCTCTTTGAGGCAGGTTTCCCCTTTGCCTTATGTGGTCATCAACCTGTTGCATTTATCCCCATTGTTATTTAGATACCTTGCATTGTAATGATGTAAATCGCGGCATACGTCGGTGGCGTGGTGTAAATAAAATGATGCATACAAACATACATATGTTCAGAAAACGCGCCTTGTAGATGCGGCTTGTTTGGAAGAAGATATTCAGTATCTGCCTTTTGCACGCTCTGTGATTTAGAAAATCTCACATTCTGATTTCATCTTCTGCGACCCGGAGATGTCTCTTCTCTTTTGAGTAATTTTTGAAGTAAGGCTGCATTTCCCTAGAGCAGGGGGTGGCCAACTTCAGTCCTCAAGGGTCACCAACAGGTCGGATTTGTAGGATATCCCTGCTTCAGCACAGGTGGCTCAGTTAATGACTGAGCCACCTTTTTTAAGGATATCCTTAACCTGACCTGTTGGTGGCCTTTGAGGACTGAAGTTGGCCTGCCCTAGAGGGTTACTATGTAAAACTAAAGGAAATAATTATTGTGCAAAGCATTAAAAGCTGCCTACTTGGAGACACAAATGTGTTGAATACAGAATCCCAGGTTGCATCTTGACATTCTTATAATATATTGCAAATAAGTGATATTTTTTTGTGCACATTCACATGTTTCAGACAGCTCTGTAACCCTGCCTTTCCCCATTATCTCTTAGCATGCAGAGCTTCCACTGCAGCCAGGGATTCTGGGAAATTACATGCAAATGATACCCAAATTACAGTTCTGGACAGGCTTTTTGAAGTGAAATTTCTTTGCTGGCACCTACTAAGTTCTCAAAGGACACAGCTCCTTCATGGAGGAGCGCCGTCTGCTCATGCGCAGCACCGGCGGTGCCGTTCGCTCATGCGCAGAGACGTTTTACTTGCAACGCGTGTGCTCGGCACACACTCCGTCTTTTCTTTTTAACCTGGCTGTAGTAGTAAATGAGTACAGGCATACCCCGGTTTAAGGACACTCACTTTAAGTACACTCGCGAGTAAGGGCATATTGCCCAATAGGCAAACGGCAGCTCGCGCATGCGCCTGTCGGCACGTTCTGAACAGCAACACCGGCTCCCTACCTGTACCGGAGCTGTGCGCAAGCGGGGAGACTGAGTCTGTTACACATGCGTTATTTACATCAGTTATGCACGTGTATGACGATTGCAGTACAGTGGAAAGGGACTAGGGCGCTCCTAAAGGCTCACTCAGGATGTCTAATATATTAATGGGGCACACAATAACACAATATATCAAAATGTCAAAAAGAAAAATAATACATAAATAAAATAAAATAATACTGGCCCGTCAAGGAATATGCAGCTCTACCCAAGAAGGTTCGTCCCAGCGATCCTCAGAGAATATTTCTTTGTTTTGCGCTCCCCTACTCTTTCTTCCAAGAGTACAGTACATGCATCAATAAGTGGGGGAAAAGGTAGTGCTTCACTTTAAGTACATTTTCGCTTTACATACATGCTCTGGTCCCATTATGTACGTTAATGCGGGGTATGCCTGTAATGGTTTTTTTTACTCAATATTTTGACCCAGTGTTATCAATTGTAAGCAAGAGTGTGTTTATAATTTTTGCTTCCTAACACAAATGCCTTGTGGCACATAAAGACATGTAAGGACAAAACACCTCCCAGAGCACATGAGCTCTGGTATTTAACCAGCATCTCACATGCTCAGTTGGGCTCTTCCCCCATATGAACCTTCAGCATTTAAAAATATTTCAGAACTGGTGCACAGTGATAAAGGGTCCCTAGGGAAACAAAAACAAACAACTTGTTTGAATGACTGCAGTTATATTGGTTGTCCAAAAAAAGTGTGTCTTATTGTTCACGCAATAGAAGCTCTTAATGGCAGTAATCACCCAATGTGTAACTTTAGCAGAGAGACAGGCCGTCTGCATTCCCTTTTTGGTAAAGGAAAATTGATTATTCTAGAATGTTAAGCATGGCACTCTGAAATGGGAATTCATTGTAATGGGTATATAACCTGATCATTGATTCTGTAACAGTCTGCTGTTCCTCTTCTAATGAAACACAAGTAATGTGGCTGTGGAAGCTGTGGAGTAAAGAGCTCCTGTGTCTAATGGATTTAGTCTTTGAAAATTAAATCCGTGGATAATAGATTTGGCTGAATAACCTGTGAAATGAAGTGATCTAAAGACTTATAATGTGTGTTACTGCTTTTGAGATGCATTTGCACTGTACAGCCTTTGGATCCACTGTTTATTCTGATCACATACTTAATTGTGCTGGTCTTCATTATTATTGTTAAAATGTCATGTCCTAGCAATAATGCAAAAGCATGCCATTAACTGTATGTGTGCTGTTGCGCTATTTCAGAGAACAATGCAGAGCAGCGCTTCCGGCTTATGGATTCACTCCATAGTTGCAAGTGGTTTGTTGAAAAGTGTCATACAACCCTTTGCATGCTAAAATGTCATGTTTCATTATAGTAATGAAATGTCACTTGTGAGCACATTCACATCTCAGACAGGTCTGCTGCCCTGCTTTTCACCAGTATTTCTTGGCACACTTCCGCTCAGCAACTGTCATCAAAAAGCAAGTGCACAAGTTATAACCATAAAATATAAAAATACTTCACCCAAACCAAATTGGGAAAAGAAGACTCGGCGCTGCAATGATGGTAGTCAAAAAGATTGTATTGGAACCACAAACATCCAACGTTTTGGTCCAACTGTGAGACCTTCCTCAAGGTCCATACCCTGAGGAAGGTCCTATAGTGGAACCAAAATGTTCGATGTTTGTGCTTCCAATACAATCTTTTTGACTACCATCATTGCAGCCCGAGTCTTCTTTTCCCAATTTGGTTTGGGTGAAGTATTTTTATATTTTATGGTTATAACTTGTGCACTTGCTTTTTTTTATGACTGTTGCTATGCTGAGGTGTGTCTACTATTTATATTTGTAACATATGCCAACCACTGAAGTAACTTAATGTGAACCACATTTCAGTGCCATCTACCACTTGACCCAATCCAGATACTGAGACCAAGTGTATTGAGTGTAACCTGAATGAAGGATGGCAAACGGTACAAGAATAATTATTCTCGTACTACCTGTCACTCTTAACACCTTTTTTTAGCTAGAAGACACATGGGCCGACAACACGTTGAGATTTACGATGGAGTAGACTGGCTAGCGGCCATGCACCAGCTGGAATGGACATGATCGGTATTGCAGAGCAGACAGCTGCTGTCCCATGTCTCATCCGAGACAGATTTCTGAAGTGGTCATTGTAATAACGGACATCGGTGCATGTAAGCCCCTGCATTCTCTGCTCCTTTGGGGTCGACCAGCATAACTTTACAGAACACTGATTATTTCCACAGCAGGGATGAGATGATTATTACGTTTTTACATTTTTTTTATCAAAGCCTTTGGGCCTTGAAAATATATTGTAACACTGACATGCTAGTGCTGTATGTCAAGGTAACAGGATTTCTCCTCCCACCCCCCTGCCAACTACCACTTCACTACCAGCATGCCACAGGAACTAGTGATGTTTTTTATTTATTCTGAACCTGACCTTTCAACTTGTACATTGTCCGTGCTGCTTCCATCCTTTAATTAAACGGGCTGTTACTGCTACTAGGAAGAATCCACAATTTTTTTCCCCCCTACCTTGCTACCAGAGGTGCCTTGCATTTAGTTGCTAGGCAGTACATTGCCGACCTCCAACAGGGAAGCTGTTGGCGGAAAGGTGGATTCATGCACCACACTACAAAAAATTGTCATTTCATTGCAGTGAGTAAAACAGCAACACGGAGCCTGAAGCAGGGGAGCCTGGTTCAAATCCCGGTGTTGGCTGCTTGTAACCTTGGGCAAGTCACTTTTATCTCCCTGTGGCTCCGGCATAAAAAAAATATATTTAAGCTTTTTGGGAAAGGGACTCTTGCCTGCAAAAATCATATGTACAGCACTACATACACTGTCGGGACCTATTTAAATATAACAGGGTTTTTCTTTATATAGCGCTGCTATTACTCATTCACATACGGCACACCTGTGAGCATGCGACCTGCATGCAGGACAAGGGTTAATACACAGCTCTCGAGCTGGCCCACTTTTGACCTTCCGCAAAGGTCCATCAAATGAACTATATCTCCCCTCACTCCGTCCCAATATATCATCTTTCACAAACACACTGGTGAGCACGTGACTTAGATATGCAACCAGGGTTAATACACACGGCTACTCTAGCCAGCTCGCCTTTCTCCTCTGCAAGGTACTTTCAATGAGGTAATATTTACCCCTTACTAGATTGCAATCATATCTATACGTTGCTACAACCCATGAAATATCAAATATAGTTATTTGCAGAGTGTAAGGTCCCTGTTTATTAAAGAAAAACTATGCACATCTGTTGCAAAATGTGTCCGAAAATGTAAATACTCTCTACAAAGCGTGTAACTAGTTCAATCAGAGGCTAAAGCATCACTTATTAGAGTTTGGCTTTAATATACAAAGACAGTGCTTGGCTTACATAAGATTATTACAAGAACCATAGTCACAATAAATGCAGAACCGTTTCTTAAAACAAAAGGCTAAAACAAGCGTAATCTCTGTACTGTACGTTACTATTTGTCCTAGGTCTTTCCCAGAGACGTCACTGGAGTAGAGCAGGGGTGTGCAAACTGGGGGACATGCCCCCCCCAGGAGGGTTGCGGGATTTTTTTTGGGGGGGTTGTGGGCGGTTGCAGAGGCCCCGCACTCTTCCCCAAGGCATTTCATTTAAATGCCTGGGGATCACGCGGGCCTCTGTAACCTACTTGCCAGGATTCAGAAACCTTGTGCTGTCGCCATGGCAACACGGCGTCAAATGACACCGAGGGGCCATGTGACTTCACCCGCAGCGTCATTTGACGTCAGTAAAAAAGTAAGGGGGCGCGAGCACCTGGGGGAGCAGGCAGAGGGGCACAGCTCAAAGTTTGCGCTTCAATGGAGTAGAGGATAAATTCACGTCTGATCCCAAAACACTTGTTGAATTCTGATTTTCTATTCAAACATGCCAACACTTATGCCCAGATCCTCTTGCATTGAAACACACAAGACCCACCCCTGTCGTAAATCAGCTACTTGGTGCCATTTATGACTTAAGAAAAAAAAACATTTTCTCCTGATGTTTAAAAGTCTGCAACCTGCGACAACAGTGTTTGCAGCTTCCTGTTGGGTGGCTATTTAAATTCCCATTAAAAACTAGGAAGTAATACCGCTTCAGCTGTAAGATCAAAGAAACACCTTGGATAGCCATTAAGGTACATTTTTCGCCATTGCTAATCACCTCAGAAGAGGCGCAACCCTTAAGCCTTTCTTTTTTTTTTTTTTTTTGCTGTTGCTGTCTTTAATAATAGAATGTCTGTAATAATTTACTCTGTGTGTGATAGATAACATGACATGCTTCATTGATAAGCAACCTAAGCTTATTAAAAGCTCTCACATACAGTATCTCATTGCTGCTATAACCCCCGTTCAGAGAAACAAGTCCAAATGTTATAGTTGAATTGAAAACATATTAACTATAGCAGGGCCACCGAAAGGCCAGGTTTTAAGGATATCCCTGCTTCAGTACAGGTGGCTCAATCAGTTGCTTAGGCAACGACTGAAAACCTGACCTGTTGATGGTCCTTGAGGACTGGAGTTGGCCACCCCTGAACTGTAGGGTCTCCCTTGTTAAATTATTTTTTTTGTTCTGAATCTCCTAATCATAATAAAACAGTCTCCTACCAGCTGTATGTAGGATACAAAGTGGGACCATGGAGAGCTGCTTACTTCTGAGGTCACAGGTGCCGAATACTGCTTTGTGATCTATAAAAACGTTTAAAATACTGCTGTATTCAGCACAATTTAATTGGGAAGGTGAAGTGTCATAAACTATTAAGATTAGATATTTTAAAAGAGTTTCCTTCTCCAACCCTCCGCACCCCCCCCCCCCAATAAAAAAATATATTTGGGTTTTATACTTTTTTTATTTTAATTTTATTTTTTTTACTCTTCCTTTTTGAAACATTTTTCTAATCTAAACCCTCGTATGCTTTGTTGTGAAAATACTCGTGTGGTTTTCCTGCTAAAGAGATTTGTCATAGTTTCGTTTTCATAGATAATGTTGTAACTCTGCCCTGATCACTGGAACGTGCAGACGTTTGAAGCGTGTGTTCCTTAGTGGGGTAGCACCTCTCACAGGAGAAGCGTGTGTTCCTTAGTGGGGTAGCACCTCTCACAGGAGAAGCGTGTGTTCCTTAGTGGGGTTGCACCTCTCACAGGAGAAGCGTGTGTTCCTTAGTGGGGTAGCACCTCTCACAGGAGAAGCGTGTGTTCCTTAGTGGGGTAGCACCTCTCACAGGAGAAGCGTGTGTTCCTTAGTGGGGTAGCACCTCTCACAGGAGAAGCGTGTGTTCCTTAGTGGGGTAGCACCTCTCACAGGAGAAGCGTGTGTTCCTTAGTGGGGTAGCACCTCTCACAGGAGAAGCGTGTGTTCCTTAGTGGGGTAGCACCTCTCACAGGAGAAGCGTGTGTTCCTTAGTGGGGTAGCACCCCTCACAGGAGAAGCGTGTGTTCCTTAGTGGGGTAGCACCTCTCACAGGAGAAGCGTGTGTTCCTTAGTGGGGTAGCACCTCTCACAGGAGAAGCGTGTGTTCCTTAGTGGGGTAGCACCTCTCACAGGAGAAGCGTGTGTTCCTTAGTGGGGTAGCACCTCTCACAGGAGAAGCGTGTGTTCCTTAGTGGGGTAGCACCTCTCACAGGAGAAGCGTGTGTTCCTTAGTGGGGTAGCACCTCTCACAGGAGAAGCGTGTGTTCCTTAGTGGGGTAGCACCTCTCACAGGAGAAGCGTGTGTTCCTTAGTGGGGTAGCACCTCTCTCAGGAGAAGCGTGTGTTCCTTAGTGGGGTAGCACCTCTCTCAGGAGAAGCATGTGTTCCTTAGTGGGGTAGCACCTCTCACAGGAGAAGCGTGTGTTCCTTAGTGGGGTAGCACCTCTCACAGGAGAAGCGTGTGTTCCTTAGTGGGGTAGCACCTCTCACAGGAGAAGCGTGTGTTCCTTAGTGGGGTAGCACCTCTCACAGGAGAAGCGTGTGTTCCTTAGTGGGGTAGCACCTCTCACAGGAGAAGCGTGTGTTCCTTAGTGGGGTAGCACCTCTCACAGGAGAAGCGTGTGTTCCTTAGTGGGGTAGCACCTCTCTCAGGAGAAGCGTGTGTTCCTTAGTGGGGTAGCACCTCTCACAGGAGAAGCGTGTGTTCCTTAGTGGGGTAGCACCTCTCACAGGAGAAGCGTGTGTTCCTTAGTGGGGTAGCACCTCTCACAGGAGAAGCGTGTGTTCCTTAGTGGGGTAGCACCTCTCACAGGAGAAGCGTGTGTTCCTTAGTGGGGTCGCACCTCTCACAGGAGAAGCGTGTGTTCCTTAGTGGGGTAGCACCTCTCACAGGAGAAGCGTGTGTTCCTTAGTGGGGTAGCACCTCTCTCAGGAGAAGCGTGTGTTCCTTAGTGGGGTAGCACCTCTCTCAGGAGAAGCATGTGTTCCTTAGTGGGGTAGCACCTCTCACAGGAGAAGCGTGTGTTCCTTAGTGGGGTAGCACCTCTCACAGGAGAAGCGTGTGTTCCTTAGTGGGGTAGCACCTCTCACAGGAGAAGCGTGTGTTCCTTAGTGGGGTAGCACCTCTCACAGGAGAAGCGTGTGTTCCTTAGTGGGGTAGCACCTCTCACAGGAGAAGCGTGTGTTCCTTAGTGGGGTAGCACCTCTCACAGGAGAAGCGTGTGTTCCTTAGTGGGGTAGCACCTCTCTCAGGAGAAGCGTGTGTTCCTTAGTGGGGTAGCACCTCTCTCAGGAGAAGCATGTGTTCCTTAGTGGGGTAGCACCTCTCACAGGAGAAGCGTGTGTTCCTTAGTGGGGTAGCACCTCTCACAGGAGAAGCGTGTGTTCCTTAGTGGGGTAGCACCTCTCACAGGAGAAGCGTGTGTTCCTTAGTGGGGTAGCACCTCTCACAGGAGAAGCGTGTGTTCCTTAGTGGGGTAGCACCTCTCACAGGAGAAGCGTGTGTTCCTTAGTGGGCTAGCACCTCTCACAGGAGAAGCGTGTGTTCCTTAGTGGGGTAGCACCTCTCACAGGAGAAGCGTGTGTTCCTTAGTGGGGTAGCACCTCTCACAGGAGAAGCGTGTGTTCCTTAGTGGGGTAGCACCTCTCACAGGAGAAGCGTGTGTTCCTTAGTGGGGTAGCACCTCTCACAGGAGAAGCGTGTGTTCCTTAGTGGGGTAGCACCTCTCACAGGAGAAGCGTGTGTTCCTTAGTGGGGTAGCACCTCTCACAGGAGAAGCGTGTGTTCCTTAGTGGGGTAGCACCTCTCACAGGAGAAGTGTGAGTTCCTTAGTGGGGTAGCACCTCTCACAGGAGAAGCGTGTGTTCCTTAGTGGGGTAGCACCTCTCACAGGAGAAGCGTGTGTTCCTTAGTGGGGTAGCACCTCTCACAGGAGAAGCGTGTGTTCCTTAGTGGGGTAGCACCTCTCACAGGAGAAGCGTGTGTTCCTTAGTGGGGTAGCACCTCTCAGAGGAGAAGCGTGTGTTCCTTAGTGGGGTAGCACCTCTCACAGGAGAAGCGTGTGTTCCTTAGTGGGCTAGCACCTCTCACAGGAGAAGCGTGTGTTCCTTAGTGGGGTAGCACCTCTCACAGGAGAAGCGTGAGTTCCTTAGTGGGGTAGCACCTCTCACAGGAGAAGCGTGTGTTCCTTAGTGGGGTAGCACCTCTCACAGGAGAAGCGTGTGTTCCTTAGTGGGGTAGCACCTCTCACAGGAGAAGCGTGTGTTCCTTAGTGGGGTAGCACCTCTCACAGGAGAAGCGTGTGTTCCTTAGTGGGGTAGCACCTCTCACAGGAGAAGCGTGTGTTCCTTAGTGGGGTAGCACCTCTCACAGGAGAAGTGTGAGTTCCTTAGTGGGGTAGCACCTCTCACAGGAGAAGCGTGTGTTCCTTAGTGGGGTAGCACCTCTCACAGGAGAAGCGTGTGTTCCTTAGTGGGGTAGCACCTCTCACAGGAGAAGCGTGTGTTCCTTAGTGGGGTAGCACCTCTCACAGGAGAAGCGTGTGTTCCTTAGTGGGGTAGCACCTCTCACAGGAGAAGTGTGAGTTCCTTAGTGGGGTAGCACCTCTCACAGGAGAAGCGTGTGTTCCTTAGTGGGGTAGCACCTCTCACAGGAGAAGCGTGTGTTCCTTAGTGGGGTAGCACCTCTCACAGGAGAAGCGTGTGTTCCTTAGTGGGGTAGCACCTCTCACAGGAGAAGCGTGTGTTCCTTAGTGGGGTAGCACCTCTCAGAGGAGAAGCGTGTGTTCCTTAGTGGGGTAGCACCTCTCACAGGAGAAGCGTGTGTTCCTTAGTGGGCTAGCACCTCTCACAGGAGAAGCGTGTGTTCCTTAGTGGGGTAGCACCTCTCACAGGAGAAGTGTGAGTTCCTTAGTGGGGTAGCACCTCTCACAGGAGAAGCGTGTGTTCCTTAGTGGGGTAGCACCTCTCACAGGAGAAGTGTGTGTGCTCCGCAGCATGTCCTGGCAGTGCCTATCCTGATTATTTTGCCGTGAAAGTGAAAGAAGGCAGTCAGCCCCATGCACATGACCTTTAAAGTACCTTGACCTGATTTTGCTTATTTGAGTGAACTGCTTTAACTCAAATCTCTTGTTCTGGGAGCTGGTTTAGCAGCGGTGCCGAGTGACATAGGATTAAATTACTCTGTTTAACTCGTTGGCGCCGGTGCATTTAAATGCCTGCAACGGGCTGCGTGCCAACAGAATCCAACCGCCAGTAGCTAGAGGCTGTAATAGATTTGTTTTTTGTTATTGTAAAATTACATGCCAGATGAGGTCACTCTGCTCCCCAGTCCTCTCGCACACGCCTGGCAAGCACAGTCCTTTTATCCCTTACCCCAGTTACAAATGTCAGCTACTCATTGTTTCTTTATACCAACCCTTCATAGTACACAGTGCTAATGATACTGTAGTCCTTGCTGTGAATTTACAGCCTCCGTCTTACTTCACAACAAGGGTACGCAAACATTTGCAGCTGCGCCCCCGGTGCTCGCGCCCCCCCCTTACCTCCGTTCCCTGCGTCAAATGACACCTTGCCATGGCGACAGGCGTCAAATGACGGCGCGGAGTCATTTGGCAACGCGTCAGCAGCCGTCTGAATCTCGGTAAGTAATAGTTTGCAGAGGCGTCACGTGAGCGCGGGGCTTCTGCAACCACCACGCCCCCCCCCTACAAAAATCTCCCCCACCCCCCAGTTTGCGCACCGCTGCTTGACAACATCTACTTTGACTTCTGAGAAAGTTAAACAGTTGTGCATGTCGCCCCTGCTCTACCGTTTAACAGTTCTCATTAATATTTAACAAAGAATATATTGGATATACAGTATGTGGAGTCATAGTGGCTGAGCCACTGATTGAGCCACCTGTGCTGAAGCAGGGATATCATTAAAACCTGACCGGTTGGTGGCCCTTGAGGACTGGAGTTGGCCACCCCTGTCTTAGTGTATAATACTGTTGATGCAGTTTTCACAAGTTGGTTGGATGTAACTAGAAGCTTCCAGTCACTAGAGGTACATTCCCAGGACCTATGGAAAATGATCCAGAGTTTGCAGAGTAATTAAGCTGGTGTATGTGTACGTTTATCTTGAAGATGGGTTAATGACATTTGTATTTCATCGTGATATGCTCAGGAGTATGAACAGACTCAGGATCATGGCGAAATCTAAGATTGTGACTTTTTTTTTTTTTACACTTCTATATTCTCTCTAAGTGCTCTTATTGTGTTCTTAATTCTGCAGTGCCCCTCACTGGAACTCATGGGGGGTTAGCTGCAAGCTTTCTTCAACACTCTCAGTACCTGCCAGAGGCTCCTATATTCTGCTGTAGGGCTGTGCGGTAGTGAACTGTAATCCATTTTGGTTTATCTTCTCTTTGGAGCGGACCAATAAACTTGTATTACTTAAATTCCTTATGTCCATTTACTGTGGGTTTATTAAGCAGATTCAAAGGGATCTGCAGTGGCGAGAAAAAGTTTGTGAACCCCAAAGATAATGACGGAAGTTGCATAGTTTATCCATGATAACCTTCTTGAATTAAAGCCAGCTTTTTCTTAAATATCCAATATGGTTTATATTAACCAATTTCATGTATTTTGAAATACAATGATGCATGAATTAAACAATGAGTAATTAAGAGTCATGGTATATGCAAAAGTAAGTCTAGAAAGGGTTGCAAAACAATTTCTAAGGATTTGGGGCTCCACCAATTCACTGTCAGACAGTCTATAAATGGAGAAAGTTCAAGACCACGGTCACTCTACCCAGGAGCAGTCATCCTACCAAAATCTCTCCAAGAACAAACTGACAAATCATCCAGGAAGTTACAAAGAACCCCAGAATAGCATCCAAGGATCTAGAGGCCACTCTCGCCTTAACTAATGTGAGTGTTCATTACACAACTATCAGAAAAAGACTTCAAGAATGGTGTTCATGGAAGGATAGCCAGGAGGAAATCACAGCTTTCTAAAAAAGAACATTGTTGCCTGTCTGAAGTTTGCCAAAGAGCACAAAGATGATCCACAATACTTCTGGAACAATGTTTTCTGTAAAGACGAGTCAAAGGTAGAACTTCTTGGTAAGAAACGTTATCTTTGGCGAAAAACCAAAACTGCGTTTGAACAGAAGAACCTCATCCCAACCGTCAAGCATGGCGGTGGGAGTGTAATGGTTTGGGGCTGCTTTGCTGCCTCAGGACCTGAATGGCTGACCATCATTGAAACAAACAATGCAGAATTCATGGATCAGAAGATTCTAGAGGAGAATGTCCGTCCATCTGTCTGTAAGCTGAAGCGAGAGTGGGTCATGCAGCATGACCATGAACCTAAACATACAAGTGGATCTACAAAAGCATGGCTGCAGAAAATGAAATTCCACTTTTTAGAATGGCCTAGTCCAATGGACGTAAACCCTCAAATGTCACTGCACTGAGTTGAAGCAGTTCCATAAGGAGGAATGGGCCAACGTTCCTCAAAACCGGTGTGAGACCCAGCGGAGTCAGGGTGGAAGGATCTCCCCCCTCCCGCCAAATAGAGGTAAATGAGGATTTTAACAGGTAGTGTTAAGGCCTGCTCACTGGTCATGCCTTGATGTCGCTTGCAGGCTTATAACACTTTGGCCAAAGGTTTAACTAAATGATCCTTTTTCAAGAGAATATGTAAGTATTTCAGTGTATATTTGTCACATTGGATGTAGCATTGGGCTTTTCTGTCTTTTGTTGTGTATGGAACCTCCAGTATTAATATTCACAAATGTAAGGCCGCGTCCATGGATAGTGCTTGCGGGCGGAGGCGCGCTGAGGCGCACTTACACTCGGCACTGAGCCCCTACAGCCGCAATTAGAGCGGCTTTAGTAGGGGCTCGCCTACGCTTCCGCAAGCGCGCGGAAGCGTAGGTCTTAGGAAAATTAAACATTTTCGCGCTTGCCGGAGCGCAGGGCCGGTCACGTGAGCGGTTTGCCCAATGAAGGCGAATCAGCTCCGTGACGTCACTGGCCCGCCCGCCGACACGCCCCCGGACGGAGCGCTGTCTAAGGCAAAGGAAAGCACCCGCTTTCCCTCAGCGCGCCTCCGCCCGCAGGCAGTATTCATGAACGAAGCCTAACACATATGGGCATAGCCAAAACTGTGGTGAAATGTAGTAAGTGCACAGAAGGTATAATAGGGATAGTTTGTGCATAGAAGGTAGTAGAGCCTGAGGAAGCTGAAACGCATTGCTCGATTTTTTTCCATTGGAGGCTTCCGTAGCCAGGAAGTAAGGGGTTGCGTTCCAGACGCCATCTTGCGTTCCAACGCTCCAACGGGCTGCAGATACCGGGGTGAAGGAGCCGCAATTAAGGAGAGCACCCGCACTGACTGTCTTCGCCTGCCGACCTTACTGCATGTGATTTTAAAACTTTTTTTCTCTAAATTACTACTTATTTCATTCGGATTGTCCATCTATTTTGGTGGGAACTTTTGAGTGATTGGCGCCACTCGCACAGTGGCTGTCGCTTACACAAAGAGCAGATCTACTCTCCTATAGTTGAACCCCTATGGGTTTTAACTCACACAGGCCCGTGTGAGTATTTGTCTTGTTATATCCTACCCATTCATTGTCCCCTGAAAGATTATCCAATATCCTCCCACTAGTTATCAGTATATAGACTGACTCCTATCTCTGATTCCCTTCTTCACTTTGGGGTTAATTGAATATCCTGAGGATTGTGCACTCACCAGCAGTCAAGGGGAAGATGTGTGACTCCAGGAAAGGATCTTCTGCAGAGTTTAGACCCGAGAGGCATTTGCTCACACTGGCACGTGTGAGTACTTGGAGATATTTATCTACCCCACTTCACCACCTTTTAATAATTCACCTATTCCACTTCTATATATTGTATTGTTTTCACTGGTATATTGTTGTTTTTCGCTGATCTGCGCTCCCCTTGTTTCTCTATTCTTTGTGAAATGTAGTAAACATGGGTGGATGTACCCTCAGCTCAGCAGGATCCAGGGGAAAGAGAGAACCGCGATAGTGCAGATGGTACTTTTTAAAGTATATTTTATCAAGAAAGACCCCTTGCAGTAAAGGCTTACATCGGGGATGATCTATTAAAACATTTGTACGATACAATAATGCAGCTGTGACTCCCGGGAGCCGGGCAAGTCGCGCTCTCCCCCACTCCAAGTCTCCAATGCTACCGCTGTCGCCACTTCTGGGTTCTGAAATCAGGTGACCGGGTGACGCGGCTGCCGTTCCTTTCAAAACTGGTCCTCTGTTCAGGATCAGCTGTTTCACCGAGGGCACTATTCTGCGTTCACTATTCAGCGTGAGGACACTGTAAACTCACTTACCAGGCTTTGGTCCATGTGTCTCCATGGCGACGGGTGTCAAATGACACCACGGGGTGACGTCACATGATGCCACGGCGTCATTTGACGCCGCATTGAAGGTAAGAGGGGGGGGGGGGGGGAACGCAGCCGAGAAAGTTTGCGCACCTCTGCGTTAGTAGCACCATAAGGAGTTTTACAGATTTGATAAAAGGAGCAAAAAAAGTGTTATAAAGCTCCTGTGTGAATGTTGAAGTGCAACAAAGTAAATGTTTGGCCAAAATGATCAGCCAACATATTAATAAGTGGACTCGCAAAATAAATATTTACTGCATAAATACATGGAGTGCTGATGCAAAAGTAGTACAATATTAGTGACAATTCATGTGCGATGAAACAATAAATCTTACGGCAGCTCAAAAAAAACCCTAATTGAAGAACCTTTGTTGTGGTTCTTCTGTGGCAGTGGGGTCTTCGGTGAAGGGGAGCGCGCAGGTCCATGGGTGAAAAAGAGAAATAGCCTTAGTCATGTAATGTGTTCTGATGGGAGTAGTATTTCATAGTAGGGGAAGGAAAGTATACTCACATTTCCTAGGTAAATCTAGGCATTTCAGAGACTGTCAATCCATCCGGGACTGCAGAGGAAGGGACCCAGTGTGGTAATCTGAGTGTATGGGTCAGATGGTCCTCGGAGGAATTGTCCCTTTTTTATATTTCTCCGACATCAGATTACCACACGGGGTCCCTACCTCTCCATTCAGAGGGGGGGTGGGGGGGGAGAGGGCTCTCTTTCCCCTACTATGAAATACTACTCCCATCAGAACGCATTACAATATTTGGTTCTCTCTCTTTCTCTCTCTCTCTCTTTCTCTCTCTCTCTCTCTCTCTCTCTCTCTTTCTCTCTCTCTCTCTCTCTCTCTTTCTCTCTCTCTTTCTCTCTCTCTCTCTTTCTCTCTCTTTCTCTCTCTCTTTCTCTCTCTCTTTCTCTCTCTCTCTTTCTCTCTCTTTCTCTCTTTCTCTCTCTTTCTCTCTCTTTCTCTCTGCTTTCTCTCTCTCTTTTCTTTCTCTCTCTTTTTCTTTCTTTCAAATTTTTTTTTATATAAACTTGGACCTGTGCTCCCCTTCACCGAAGACTCCACTTATAACAGGAGCACCAAACGATTGCAAGCTTAGGTAGAATGTAGGAATTACACAATGCCACATGCTTTGCATATACAGATAAGAAGAAGAAGAAGAAGAAGAAAAAAAAAAGGGGGGGGGGGGAAATGTAGTATTGCTGCTTTTTTAAATAATGCAATTTTTCATTGGTGGTCTATTCCAACCGCTCATAAAAGGTACTTGTAAAATGCCATGTCTTGCTTGCATGAGGAAAGGAAAAAGCATTCAGAACCGGCTATTGTAAGCAACACTCTCCACGTTTGCAGCCAAAACCAGCCATATTAAATAATCTCACATTAAAACTTGGCAATGCTAGTTCATTTCCATGTGAATTAATTACATGCATTCATTAATTTTGTTCAAATGCCTGACTACTTTAAGATCGATATGACTAAGACCATTATAATTGAAAATGTCAAATAGTGGGATATCTGAGACAAAAAAAGAAACAAAGGAATCCCATTTGAAGGGGAATTAGTAGAAATTATTGTTCTTATTATTGATGTAACCAGATCCGCCGACAGATTTCCTGATGCCCAGGTTTTGACCAGGGCCTCCAAAGCGACCCTCCCCTCCCTGTGTTGGCAGTCTCACCAGCCCCTCCCCCCATTCATCTCTCTCTCTCTCTCTCTCTCTCTCTCTCTCTTTCTCTCAGCCCTCTCTCAGCCCTCTCTCAGCCCTCTCTCAGCCCTCTCTTCCCTCCTACCTCCCCTGGCCTCACACACTTCTCCGCCAATACCCATACAAAACAAATGGCAGTGTTTTATTTTCTCACTCCCCGCCAAAAAGCCTGAAAAGATTTCCTGGAATACATAGTGCAGGGGTAGCCAACTCCAGGCTTTCAGGATATCCCTGCTTCAATCTTCACCTGAGCCACCTATGCTGAAGCAGGGATATCCTGAAAACTGTACCTGTTGGTGGCCCTTTAGGATGGAAGTTGGCCACCCCTGGCATAGAGGAAGAAAGGCAAGAATATTTGCACAAGACTGTGTACTCGTTGTTTGTATATCGTCGATGTAGAGGTATAACTCATTAGGTAATTTTTTGGCAAAAACTCACTAAATGTACTTCCTGACTTGGAATTTCTTGATAATTCTTTTGAAAAACTCTGTGCCTATTTAGTCATAGCCAAAACATAAAACTCATTCAGCATGGTTTTGAAATAATGTCAAAGAACATTTAATCGCCTTTTCCTCTGCACTCAAACAAGGTAGGTAATGATTTTTTTTTTTACCTCTACAAGGACGATATGTGTACAAATATAATCAGGGTGCGTATATACTACTCAATAATAGTAGCCACTGCATGCCTTACCTTTCTAGAACAAAAGATCTTTCCTTTTAAAAATGATCATATTAGTTTAAGAACACTTTAAGTAGCAATTGATGCTTTATAGCTCTACCTATTTATATGCACTTAGGTCGTCAACCACAGTGCTCTAGAAATGTTTTTCTAGATTGAATAACCATTATGCAGATGGGGCCTTAAAGACTCTTGCCATTTTAACTAGCACAATATACAGAACTGTCAATGAAATGGCCCACGCAGATGTGGAGGAACAGAACTGTAAGCCAACTCACTTTGGTCATTATCCAAATGAGAAGTTTGATTTGCATTTGTATACTCTCAGTGAAAGGGCTAGGATCTGTCAAATCCTTGGCCTATCCTTTTAACTTTGAACATGTTGCGTTTAATGTGTGTATATATGTATGTTCTCCAGATATGCAAGCTTATTAGTCCTATTTCTGAGCAGTTCTTTTAAAGAACAGGCTAGAAACGTATAATATTATATTGTTGACCACCCTCAAAGCCATCAGAAATTCTTTACCCAAACTACTGACCAAAGAAGGGTGGGTAGCCGTGTTGGTTCTTTCTTCCATGTAGTAGCAAAGAATGGATAGTGTAGGTGGCATGACACCTTTTTATTGGACCAAGAAGTAGTTATGTTACAAGCTTCCGAACCTCTCGGGGTCTTGCCCTACCCTCAGAGGTTCTACGTGTTGGTCCAATAAATGGTGTCATTCCACGTACACCCTCTCCCTCCATTACTACTCAAACTACTAATAAAGCGTTGTTACAAATTTGTCTACTAAACTGTACAATGTTTTACTTGGGACCTCTCCCAATGGAGAAAGGTGTTCATTATAAATTCAACACCAATATTTAGAACTATATTTTTAAATGATTTAACTTTTACGTTTTGCTTTTTGTCATAATGTTTATGCGCTTTTATTTCATGCCTTGTATTGTAGAAGCAGGATTTTACACTGGCAGGGGATTGTTCTTTCAGATCTCTGTCCTGCATAGTCTGCTCATTCAAGTAGGATAGGTTCCCCTTACACGGCTGCCAAGTGTAATAGGGCTACATATAGAATGTATAGGTTTGATTGTAAGTACATCATTTTCTTTAATGATTACAGTATTTATTTTTTTTGTAAAAGCTGCAAGCACAGTATGTGAATTGTGTTATAATGGTAATTTCTCTACCAGCAATCTACTGTATTGTGCTAAAGTTAGTGTATGATTCCTGTGAGGTTGTCAAACATTTTGTGTGCATGAAAATTAACATTTCTGTTGCATAACTAATTGTATTCTCCAAAGGGTGTTTCTCTCCCGCCCCCTCCCCCCTGCAGAAAATTATCTAAGATTATAAATAATTAGCGGTCAGTCTTAAAATGAGAATAATTTAATTCGTCATCAATCCGTTCTTTTGCAGCAGCCTATGGTTCTGCATTGAACCTGTATTGTTTTTCTATAATAACTTTAAGAAGCTAACAGCAGAGTATGCGTCATGACCTGTAAAGTATTTTGAACCTCGGCAGCAATAGCAAAGAAAATCCTGCTTGCCCAGGGTGGAATAGGTGCAAATAGGGCTGCACTCGCACATTGAGAGAGATTCATTACACAGTGGTATTATGCACTGAGAGTTAGCTGCACAGTAATTATTCTCTCCCGTAAGGTGGACACTTCAACTTTTTCACTGTTTGTTGAAGAAGCCTTCACAAGAAGACATACTATTCCATTTTCAGAATATATGAAACCATTCAGTTCCACGATCATGCCCATCCCAAGAGACACTTGTTCAGCTTTGAAAGTGGGAAATTAAAGTAATTGGTTTCCATTACAGAATTGTTCCTCCATACTTTTTTTTTTTTCTCCAAATAATAACCCACTTTAAACCAGTTGTTGTGAATTAAGCTGTTCAAAATGGTACGGTTACTTCACTGGAGACATTGGATCATACTTGAAGAGTTACTTGCTACTAATTGTGGTTCCTAGTGTCAGATAAGTTTAAGACTAAAGAAGTTATTTGCTAAACTGCAGAAACTTTCTGCTGCTGTTCTTTCGTTTAGTGAATAGCCTTCTCTAAAAGAGTGTAAGGTTTGCTTTAAAGTGGCACTTGGTATCACATTTTATGTTCGTGAAGCAAGTACAGTACTCATTTATTGTCCAAACATTGTTTTAGTGAAGAAGAGGGGAAACTGGCACAGACATGATTACACAGAGGCTGACGATGGAACCAAGCCAGTCCAAGCCGGAACGAGAACCTTTGTACAACAACTGCAAGCACGCTCCTTCCCGAGGTACGCAAGCCATCACGAGCGAATACCGTATTGGTACCTTTTTTTTTTTTCCCCCGACGGTCGGTATATGTTAGAAATGTAGTTTATGGTTATATTTAAAATGTTTACCCTTGCATTATACCTGTATCTGCTTTTCTTACGGTCTTGGATAATGTCTGGCTTCTAATGCTGATGTGTAAACGTGAAAAGGAGTCCTAAAGATCTCCAGCTAACTCATACTGATGGCTTTCTGCTTTCCAAGTTAAAGAAACACTGCAAGAAAATTGCCACTCTTTACTCTTTTATATGTTTATTGATGTGTTTATATCCTCTACTTACAACATAGGACAGATAAGGCTACTTGAAGGTCATAGAAGCTTCCCAATGTCACATGGAAACTTTCCATAGATGGAGGGATGTCACTTTGTAGGCTGTTTCTACAAAGATGTCATCCAAACCTCCACATCTAAATGTGTTTAATTATTTTTACTGTGTAGACATAATAAAAGTAAGGTAGAAATAATACCTTTATTGGTTAATGGTTGAAGAGAGTGCAAGTTTCCACTTCCACCCAAGTCCCTTCAGGCGAAAATTTAGTTAGAAGGAACCGGAGTGGTCCTGAAAGCTTGCACGCTTTAATCATTAGTTGGCAAATAAAGGTGTCACTTCTACCTTTTTATTCCGTCTATTCTACAGCTAACACAGTATCATCCTTTATATTTGACAGTGCATTTTGCATAGTGTATTCTAATGCTTTTCTGGTATATGCTTCTGTTTGAAGTGCTGATGAAATCGTACTGAAGATGTACGGTAATCAACTGACGCAGAGGTACCTGGAGAAACAGGGCTTCAACTTCCCAATCATGGTGCCAAGATTAGATGACCTGGGTCTCAGACTTCCTCCACCCACCTTCTCGGTAATGGATGTGGAGCGCTATGTAGGTAAGGGAAGGGCACTAAAGGTGCTTTTGACAGGTGCACCAAAATTCAAACCTTTTAGTAGGCCTTATAGACCAGTGATACAATTGTAAAGGGCTCACTTAGTATGTGATCTAAACAAATACTATGCAGTAGGATCAGATTAATTTTATTCAGTCATATTAACACCAGTTACTTTGGATACGGAAACATAACGTAATATACTTCAAAGGGAATTACGAATGAAGGTGCATGGAAACTATTCTTCGCAAAACAAATTCTGACACCTAGCACCTCAGACACTTCAGCCACCGGTAACAATATTCAAACACCAAAGACAAATGCGTGTGGGGGTGGGGGGGAGGGGGGAGAGTGTAGAACTCCCCACTTGGTTATTATGGTGGGCAGTGCAGAAAATATAAAGCTTATGACCTGCCCTGAAGGCAACTTCATTTCATTTCAGTTTTCAATACGATATTTATTTTCATGATGAAAACTACCCTTATCCCCCCAGCACAACCATGTTCTTTTAATCTAATTCTCCCATAGCAGGAGTACCTGTATTTTGTCTGCTTTATATAGTTAGACTGCAGAGTCATCGATAAAAAGAATCTGCAGTACTGCTATTAGGAGATTAGTGATCACGATATACAGTATGAAGGCTTGAAAACATAATTTGTATGTAGTGCAATTGTTCCACTTTAAGTACCATAGCCTATCAGAAGAAACCTAGGAAAACTCTGCATACAAACGCTTTGTATTTTTCCTTTGTTGGAACAACTAGTTATTCAGTGATGTAGTCTGAATGCTACAAGATTAAACAAGTATATGTTTCTCCACCCCTCTGTATATTGTGCAAGAGCCAGCCATTTTTAATCTGTATCGGGCTGTTTTCCCATTGTAATTTGGATTGCTTATTAACGTTAGAATACAATTTTGTTGCAGATGACTTCTTGCTTATCATGACATTATCGATGCAATTATTTGATACTCGGGAGTACCATTTGGGCAAGGCTGTGCTAAGATGACCAGATGGCTTAATGCCCTGGGGGGAAACAGGAAGCATGCTAATGTGTTAATTCCAAAGTCTGCGAGCCTTCCCGAAGCAGATCAGGTAGCCATAACTGGCAGTTCTGCGAAGGATGCTTTATAGTGGGATATGGCTACAGCACTATTTTATTTATAATTCTCGTTTATTTTGTAGCCTTTCTCATTTTAATTGTGCTTCTGTAAGATGTTGTCACTGTTGCCTTATTAACATTGCAGACACTTTACATAGCACCGTAGCAGAACACGGATTTGAGAATATCACTAAACCTGCCTCTGTATTTCCCATGGATTTCATCAATGTCCCTGAAGGCTTCTGATTGTAATATTGTGCGCTCCGTGTAAGGCTTCTAGGAAATAACATATAAACAGCCTGGCCTACAGTAAATACATTTCTGCTTCAGTTCTGACATGTCAAATGATCTATCTATGTGACATCTCACTATTACAAACAGCATCATAATGCATTGCTGATGGGTCCTTGCCTTTTTTGACATGGAAATGTTAGGGTCACCTCTCTCTCTTCCTCCCTCCACAGGTGGGGACAAGATTATTGATGTCATCGATGTGGCAAGGCAAGCCGACAGCAAAATGAAGCTGCGCAACTTTGTGAAGTATTTCATGAACCCCGACCGGCCCAAAGTATTAAACGTCATCAGCTTGGAGTTCTCTGACACCAAGTGAGTGGCCTGTGATTTTACTATGTGGTAGTAGATAAGATGGCAGCACGTGGTGGAAAAGAAATGAGCAAAAATCTATTTTATAATGGCGTCTTTGTCCAAGTTAGACTATGAGTGGCTTTTTATTGGCACAATAAGCCCTTGTGTGCTGTGAATCTTTGTCCAGTCTTTTTGGAGTATATTCAATCTTTTTCAGTCAACAGCCTCACTCTTCACTATATTCGAAGCCATGTGTTATAACTGTATAATGCACAATGTGCTATCTCGTTGGTAAGTGGCGTATGGCCATACTTATGAAAGCCCCTCGATATTACTCCGATTTATGCAAGTGCCAATGGTGTAGGATTCAGACATCAACGTAGAGTAGGGATGGGAAGCTCCAGTCATCAACGGGTCTGGTTTTCAGGCTATCCTTGCTTCAGCACAGGTGGTGTAGTTTTCGACTGAGCCACTGATTGAGCCAACTGGGCTGAAACAGGGATATCCTGAAAACTGGACCTGTTGGTGTCCCTTCAACTTGCAGGGCCGGCCTTAGGGCAAGGCGCCTTTTGGGCTCTGTGCCTTCGGGGGCCCCGGTTCTCCCTCCTCTCCCCCTCTCTCCTGTCGGTGCATGGATCCAACTTTCACCCGAGCAGAGGGGGAAGCTGGAGGAGGTATTGCGGGGCCCCCCTCCTCCAGCGCCTCCTTCCAGTCGGGCGGAAGTTGGATTCCCGGTGCCGACAGGAAGAGGGAAAGGAAGGAGAACCGGGGCCCCCGGACCGGCAGAGAGGGGGGTGTGTGTGCTTTTTATGAGAGGGGTTTTACATTTTCTGGAGCGAGCCGCCTCCTGTAGCGTCATGTTGCCATGGTGACCGACGGCATATGATACGTTGCCATGGCAACATGTCACATGCCGTCCCAACGCTACGGGAGAAGGGCCGCTCATCAAGGCGAGTCCCTTTTTAGATTTTTTAATGGGGGGGAGGGGGCCGCTGCCAGGGTGCCACCTTGGGCCCCGCAAAGCCTAAGGCCAGCCCTGTGGGCCCTTGAGAACTGGAGTTGCCCACCCCTGGAGTAGAGGAATACACTTGTTTTCCTACTCACAAGGTACTTTTTGCTGTACCACATACAACTCTTCTGACTTATGTGGCATTTAAAATAAAATATACCCTGAAACAAAATGCTTTACACATCACATAGGCCCGTCTCTCTGTGCCATTCAGCTCCGATGCGGAATTGTATGAGATCAGCACGATATAGAGCAAGAAAATGTTTCTAACATTATGCTGCAAATCTCACTTTTGGGCAGGAGCGTGAAATTAACAGAAGTGAATATTGTCGTTGTAGAGGTAAAACTCACAAAGTGCATTTTTGGCAAAAAACTTACTAAATACATTTCCTGTCTTGGAATTTCTTGATTTTGTTTTCTATTGAAAAGCTAATTAAAGACGCTTAATCTTCAGAATTTGTCATAACAAAATACTTTTCCTTTTTAAATACAGTATTTTTCCTGTCAAAAAGAACATTTAATCGCCTTTTCCTCTGTACTCAAAGAATGTAGTTAATGACTTTTTTACCTCTACAGCGATATTTATTTATTTCCATATGATGTTACATTAGTTGTTGTTCTATACAAACGTGACGAGTTTGGGAAAGTGCAGATACCGGAAATGTGGATGTTGTGCAGTTTCCTAGTTCATTGGAAGTTGGGCTGCGTTTATAGTACTGGCGACTGATAGCAAGTACATGCAGTCCGTCGCGGGTGTCTATTGTGGGGGCGAAGGCTGACGTCGCGATCGCTGGAAGTCAAAGGATTTGACTTCAGCAATCGGCGCGGCAGATGGGCGGTTCAGCCAATGAGGGCGAACCGCTCACTGCCACACCTCCGCCACGCCCCCCGGTCGCCCTCTCCTGTCTTCTGCATCAGAGTGCAGGAAACCATATAGGGAAGCTGACATCACGCGGTCGTGTCGCCGCAGCCCTTCCTTACTATAAACGCAGCCTTAAGCCTCGGGCATGGTCAGCGCTTATGCGCTGACACGTGCTGAGGCGCGCTTACGCTCGGCACTGAGCCCCTGCAGCCGCAATGAGAGCGGCTTTAGCAGGGGCTCGCTTACGCTTCCGCAAGCGTGCGGAAGCGTAAGTCTTAGCAAAATTTAACATGGGAGCGCAGGGCCGGTCACGTGAGCGGTTCGCCCAATGAGGGCGAACCAGCTCCATGACGTCACTGACCCGCCCGACACGTCCCCGGACAGCGCGCGGTCTAAGGCCAGGGAAAGCAGTGCTTTCCCTCAGCCTCAGCGCGCCTCCGCCCGGCATCACTCACCATGGACGCAGCCTGAGGCTAAATTTATAGTCCAAGCTACAGCGATGGCTTGCAGCCACAAAGCAACCCAATGTAGTCCGGAGCGACGGCGGCGAGCACCAACAAAGCTACTAGAATCTCTGAAGCTGAAAGATTTTGATAGTTGCAGCTACAGAAGCCACATGTGACTTGCAGCAAGCCAATCACATAGCATTTGGTGAACATGTGTCTTCCAAAAAACAAATCATCCCTGAGGTAGGGATTATCCATCATAATTCATAAACCTTAATCTCGTATTCCTCCCAGTCATTGTATAAAGCCATTCTATGACTCTGTTTACTTGTTTGAGGTATCGGGCCTTTGACAAATATATTGATCTTAATATCAAGTCTTTAGAGAAAGCTTTGCTGCCTTTAAATGTGTTTCAACACTACTTGTGGGTTTGCTTCCACTCACATGCTAATTAGTGGTTTTGGAGCTGGAACTCTCCGTTTCTGCCTTCCCCCTTCCCTTGCTGACACCGCCCCTCTGCCTTCCTCTTACCTGACATCGCCGCCCCTTGCAGCCAGCTACATCGCACACCAGAGTGCAACTTTTGCTACGACAACGTCACTGGTAGCGTCGCAGGACTATAAATTTACCCTTAGGCTATAAACAGCTTGAGGCACGTGACGCTTTTCTGATTAGCTACAATGTGGCACGTTACCAACCTCATGAGGTACCAAAGTGCAACTTTGTAATTACTCTCCATTCTTGTTGTAGGACTTCAGGTCATGGCAGCGCTCAATTCTAACCTGGTTTAAAGCAGCAAAACATGTTCAGCTGTCATCCGATGTCGCACCCCCCTTACCTCTGTGTGGCATCAAATGACACTGTGGGGTCATGTGACGTGACGAGACCCACGGCGGTATTTGCCATCACGTTACCATGGCAACCGTGACGTCACATGAGCCCGCGGCGTCATTTGATGCCGCGTTGCCATGGTCACGCGTCCTGAAGCTGGCTGAATCTCAGTAAGTAGAGGTTGCAGAGGCCTTGCGCGGTCCCCCGGCATTTAATTTAAATGCTTTGGGGAAGACCGCGCCCCCCAAAATCATCTCTCGCACCCCTGTATTAGATAATACTGTCTGCATTTTTTTTTACTCTTAATGCCATTTTTAATGTTTTTTTTTTTGTAGTATGTACTGATCATTATACAGCAATCACTTAAAATATCACATCCACTTCCTCTTTGGAACAGGCTGTGGCGCACAACTTTTTGAGCGCTGCCCTTTGGCAACAAAGTATCACAAACAGATCTGCTGCTGTGTTACAAACAGCACACTGTCTCTTGCCCTGCAAGCTGTAACAATGTGTTACACTTGGTAATATAATCTTACATATAAGCTGCAGCATGCAGCACAAAGTTAGAAGGCAGACATTTCGTCAGGCATGGTGTCAGGATTTATAACAGGGACACCAAACGATTCCCAGCTTAGGTAAGAATGTATAACTGTACATTGTCACGTGCTTTACATATACAAATAAGACAAAAATTAAAGGGGGGGGGTAAAGAGTTTTGCTGCTTTAAAAAGGTTGCAAATCTCCAGACATCTCCAGATAACAGGATTCCATCCAGCATGCTGCGACTAGATAAAGAGGCTTCTTATATTAGCAGCTTGTCTTACTGCGGAAACTATCTTCTCAATACCATAGTCAGTGCTACATGAATTGTAATCCCTCTGGGTGTTTCTCGGCAACACATTTACATATCCTACTGCAAATTTCCCCATTGTTTATCCGTTAGCTTCGCTAAGACTTTCCTATTCCTGCTGAGAAGTATTTTAAACTGATATTTTTATTTTTTTTATATATAGAATGGCAGAATTGGTTAAAGTACCAGACATTAGCAAAAAGCTGTCTTGGGTGGAGAATTACTGGCCAGATGATTCGGTCTTCACAAAGCCCTTTGTTCAGAAGTATTGCCTGATGGGAGTTCAGGGCAGCTACACAGACTTTCACATAGATTTCGGTGGCACTTCCGTTTGGTATCACGTGCTGTGGGTAAGGACCTCTCTCTTACAGGATTGCAAACTTGAAAGGGGACAAGCAACATGGTATGAAACCGTTTACAGTTCCAACACTGTTCTGAACGATTCCTCCTTTAACGCACAGCAATTATGTTTATTGGGTTAAATGTGGGGAATGAGACCTTTAAAAAATATCACACGTTTCGATGCATTTTTACATTTTGTATTTGTACTCATTCCTTAGTAACCAAATGTTATGAAGGGTTTTTGTGATATTGCTCTAATTTTTTTAGTGATAAGTCTTTGTGGGTCCCAGAGTAGGCAAGTAAATTTAATTATCACTACTTTTCTGTCTAACGATGGCTCCACAATTTATTTGCAAACTGATGAAACTGATGCCCAAAAAGTTTCAGATGAGATTAAAATAACAGTACGCATTAAAAAACATGAATTATTTGCGTGGAACAAAGTATAACGCCCTTTAAGAGTGATCACATTTTTCTGAGGTAGTCCAGTACATGGATAATTCCCCCCTCGCCCCCAATCTCCTTCTTGTCGCGAGGACCCACTGCGGTATTGGACACATTAATGGCATGGCGAAGATTTATTTTTTCCATTGTAATTGCATTAATAGGACCCAGCATGCATTTGTGCAATTCTTAGTGGCTTAAACCTAATTTCCAGAAAAGAAAATATTTAATGCAAATCATTCTCCAATGACACCTAATCCTTCTATAGCATTGTAGCATGCAGCAACGTGCCTTGTGCATCTCATGAGTTTAATATATTGTGGTGACAATATATACAGTCATGTTCTCACAGTTAGGTGTAAGAAGATTCTTCTCTAAAGAGTTTACAATCTAGATTATTCTAACACTAGGGTACAAGAAGATGAAGTGACTTGCCCAAGATCCCAAAGAGCTATTGGGACAAGTTTCGACCATTCCAAAGCTCCAGTGGTTTTAGTGTGACAATGGTTTTCAGCCCTGTCCTTGGGGAACCCCATCTACAGCAGATTAAGGCCTTCTCACGGACTTGCCAAATATGAGCATGCACTTCTATAACATACACACACACAGCATTGCTGGGTTATCCCCAAAACCTGTCCCGACTGGGATCACCCAATGAGAGGGTTGGAAAACATGTAATGTGTAGACATCTTTAGTTACTTTGCCGTGGAAGCTTAATGGAACTATTTCTGGAACCTTGATCTGTCCCACAACCTTCAAAGGAGGAATGGAAGACATTAACTAAGGGTTTAGAGATCGTTTGCCAGAGAATACACCGCGGTTGAGGCAAAATATTAAACCTGTGATTTATACGTTTTTTGAAGTCCGACCCCCACACACTTGACATAAACAAGCAGATATAGGTATGACACACAGTGATGAATGTATTTAGAGTTCCACAATGAAAACTAATGGTAGTAGATCGACAGTGACGCAGTGTGCCTGGAGAATAGGAATGCCTATCAGTATGTGCCTTTGTGTCCTTAGGGGGAGAAAATTTTCTACTTGATAAAGCCCACTGATGAAAACCTGGCACTGTATGAATCATGGAGCTCTTCCGTTACCCAAAGCGAGGAGTTTTTTGGGGACAAGGTGGACAAATGTTACAAATGTGTTGTAAAGCAGGGACATACCCTGTTTCTCCCAACAGGTAAGATTTATTTTCCTACATTATCTACAAAGCAGGAACAGTTAAGCTTATTCTAGTCTTGTAACAAAAGAACAGTGAACAGTTCTGCAATCCTGTTCCTACCAACTTAAAGCAGCAGTCAAAGTGACAGTATTTGTAAAAAATAAATAAATAATAAAAAGGGTTTGCTGGGTTCACAATATGGCGGTTTAAAAGTTCCACTTCTCACGGGCCAATAGGAAGCCGCAATGTAATCTCTCGTGTCTTCCTATGGGTCCAAGTGATGTGGGAGCATTAAACTGCAGAGAGATACTTACCTCCGTAGGTGTTGCCCGTATCTCAGGAAGCAGGGGGTCCCCAGAGCTGAAATCAACGCAGTTTAGCTCCGAGGACCCCCTGCTACAAACCTATATATATTGAAACATTCCCACATACTATTGCTTGGAGTGCTCATTTAAGGGTCAGTTGAGGGTATTATTATTTTGATTACTTTGCATCTTAAGTACCGGTGTATAAAATGACCGAGAAGCTGGAGAATGGAGATTGCTCTGGGCTTTCTACTTTTGTCCCTTTTATGAAGATATCATTTTTGTTGTGGTTAGATTACCTGACAAAGCAAAAATAGGCTACAGACCATGGTGCAGATTTCCCATTGCGATAAGGGGAGTTGGAGAGTAGTGTATTTGTATAAGTGAGATTCAGCCTTGCAGGGGATTGTCTGGTTTAATATGGATATAATTTGGTCTGTTCAAACAGGCTTTTTTTGGGAGAGAGAATGTGTTGGGATCGATGTGACTATAGGGCTCCATTGGAAACACCACAGCTCTTGGGTTCCTCATGCTTCCGGTTTCCTGCAGTCAAACTGTTCAATCCCTTTTTATACTTGTGGGGCTTTTGCTCTCAATTATAACAGTTAAGAAGTTGAAAAGGCAAATTGTCTTAGTAGGAGTAGAAAGAAGGTCCATGTCTCCCACTCGTGTATTTCCCAGGAAGTGCATGTGAAATGAATGCATTGTTTCATTGAGGTGTTTTACAGATGGTCTTTAAACATCTCTCATTGCAGGCTGGATTCACGCTGTCCTCACGTCTCAGGATTGTATGGCCTTTGGTGGGAACTTTTTGCACAACCTAAACATTGGCATGCAGCTCAGGTTAGTCTTTCCTTAGCATTCCCTGGTTTAATCCTTGACTGCAAATCTCCCAAAATAGCTGTATCCTTTTGCTTTTCAGTAGCTAGGTTGCAGCATGGGGCCCATGCAAAACATCTGTTGAAGGACGTTAACATTTTTTTTTTTTTAAAGTTATCTAAAACAGGCTTCAGATGTTCCTTTATTTTACCATAATGGCATATGAGCTTAATTCTCATGCAATGCAGACACAAACAAAACCGAAAACATGGTCTTTGACCACGGTTCAGACCGCTCCAGCTGGTCAGTCTGCAAAACATCAGGATGAGCACTGCCACAATCCACTGGGCAGTGCTGGACCAGCAAAGATAGCCGCCCAGTGTGCTGTCGGGACAACTGTAATTACCCTGTTATCTCCAATTTAGAGCGGTCTTCTAAATATATTGTTTATTTATTATAGTGGAATCCCGATATAATTCCATCTGTTAAAAGATCACACATACGGTGTTTGTATCCTAGTTTTATAAAGTCCAACTTTATTCTTGCAACAATCCAAATTAAGGTCAGAACCTCGACCAGAGAATAGATCTGTCTTGTCTTCTAACATGTTCTATTTGGGGATTTGACTGTTTGATATCATTTTATGTTCGTTGTTTATCATGACAGGCATATACGGTATCATTTATTTATTTTTTCAAACATTTAAGCATTCCGCTAATGCATAGCATGCTGATTATAGAGACACTTTCCTTCATATTGCCTCTCTTCTTCTCTAGGTGTTATGAGATGGAAAAAAGGTTGAAGACACCAGACCTCTTCAAATTCCCTTTTTTTGAGGCTATTTGTTGGTTTGTGGCTAAGAACCTCCTGGAAACTTTGAAAGGTAAACTCTCCACCTGTTAATACTTCACATGCTTCTTGGCTGCTAACAGTGTTGGTATTTTCTCTCTCTTACCCTATTCTTGTCACCGTCACCAAAAACTCTTCCTTGTTAAAATGAGTTAGATTGGGTGTATTTCAGTCTCCCTATTACTTTTATTCTGGATCTGTATTCCTACATTGGTTCCATGTGATGCACTTGCCTGTATATTTTTATTGTAGACACCTGAATATGCTGTTAGCACTGTACATTGTTTATTAATACATAAAGTAGTCCTAGAAACTTAGTTCTCCAAAAGGGAAATGTCCTACTAGTTTCTCTAGCATCCTACAACTAATACATATATTATAATATTCGCACTGACAGTGTGCACAGAGCTGTACATATCATTTTCCAAGCACAGTGAGTCCCTGACATGCAATACTTACAATCTAACGTTAAAGTCTGAGGGACAGGGAGATGATGACTTACCCAAGGTCACCAGAAGAGCCGACACTGGGATTCCAACTGGGTTTTCCCACTTTAAGGGGAGTGCTCTTACCATTAAGGCAGCCCTTCATGTTTTAACAATCACTATTAACTTAAGGGTGGAGTCTCCCATTTGACATTATTCTAGGTGACAGGAAAGTGAGGAACAAGAAAGCCAGACGCACAGTTCTCTCCAGATCGTGTTAAGAGTTGAAAGTGAACGAAATGATAGAATCCAGAATTTAGTAAACTCCGCTTTCAGTGGAGGGATAATTAGGAGTTACCACGGGGCCACAAAATAAGATGTCCCCAAACTCCCTGTATTCTACCCGAGGCTTTTTCTTTTTTTACAGGTGGAATATGAACTTTTTTTAATCTTATCGAAATCCGTTTTTCACAAACGTCCAAAAGGAATATATTGTTTATATTGTCCTTGCAAAGGATACATGTATCTGATTGTGTGCCAGTCTCCTTTGTGTTGTGACCGGGCATGAGTTAACCTTTGGTCTTACCCATAGCGCACTAAATTCTGCATTCATTAACGCCAATTTTGTTCTCTTCAGAGCTAAGAGAAGATGGATTCCATCCCCCAAACTACTTAACGCATGGAGTCAAGGCACTCATTGTAGCTCTGAAGAGCTGGATGAAAAAAGAAGTGAGTGTGTATGGAATCTGCATTGTACACACAATGGAAACTGTGGTGTTGCCCAAGGGACATTTCTCAGGCTGATTACACTGCAAAACTGTGGTTTTGTAGTTGTGTTTTTAAGATTAAATGTAGTAAATAAAATCAGTTTTTCATGTGCAATATAGAAATGAAAGCAATTTTTGTTTTGCTGTTTTTAACAAAGAAAGGGGGAAGAATATATGTAGATATCCTATAAACAGAATAAAGCACAGCAGTTTGCTCATTTAAATTATCTTTATTGCAAGGTCTAAATATTTTCTTCTTGCATTTCTCCCTCCCCCCCCCCCTTCTAATCGCAAACTTTCATAAGGTTTTTATTCTGGAAATAAATAAAATATTCTAAATACTTGCTACACAGACCCCCATACTGAATTTTGTAGAAACTGGTTTAAGACTGATTCCCGATCATTGTCATTCTTTTAAAGTGCCGGGTATACTTATGACATTGAATGAAAGGCAGTGATCTGTTTAATGAGTAATGATGAATCCCTTTATAATAGGGATAGTCTCTTCCCCCCCCCCCCTTTTTTTCCCCTACAGTATGTTAACCATCCTTCGATTCTACGATTTTGGTTCTATCACAGGCATTGGGTTGGGTTGTGAAAACAAGATCAATTATAAACTCCTCCGATCCCTCGATAGATGAACATCAAAAAGGATAAAATACTTCTTTGATGCTAAAAAAACAAAAAAATAACAGGATGTGTGCCCATTTAGACCTGTTGGCTCTTTTTGGTCCTAAGGTGTAATGCACTAGACCAGAGGTGGGCAACTCTGGTCTTCAAGGGCCACCAACAGGTCAGGTTTTCAGGATATCCCTGCTTCAGCACGGGTGGGCTCAGCTGAGAGACTGAGCCACCAGTGCTGAAGCAAGGATATCCTGAAAACCTGACATGTTGGTGGCCCTTGAGGGCTGAGGTGCACACCCCTGCACTAGACCTATTACCAGTAAATGTAGTAGGCTTGTGTGTATTGTGTGGTGCCTCTACTGTATATCCTGCTTGATGTGCAAAGTGTACATGAATGAAATCTTTCTCCCTCCAGTTGGTAGCGGAGCATGCTTTTGAAATCCCAGAGCACATCAGGCCTGGACATCTCATTAAAGAGCTTTCTAAAGTCATTCGCTCAGTTGAGGTAAGTGGATAATCGAGGATTTCTGACATTTAATATGTGGTGTAGTCTCCTGTCTTGCTAAAAACACTGAACAAATATTTTACTGCTGGTAGTCCTTGGTTGTTTGTTTTTTCCTCATTGTATAGTGATACTCTCGTTTAATTACATTTTGTCTAAAGCTTTCAGAGGTTCTCTCGAGCAATTATATGTGTACATATTTGCTGTTTCTCGTGTAACTTCTGTTAATGACTTTGAATCAGTTTATGGAATCTGCTTCCAGTGAGCGTGCCAACTTCCTTTACCAGTTTGTCTTCTGTTCTGTGTTGTTACTCTGTCAGCCTTTTAGGGTAAACTTTAAAAACATATTTATGTATGTTGAATTCTGAAACTAAATCTAGAAATAATGGAAAAATGACCAGTGAGGGCCTCTTCCCTTTACTGAAACGTAAGTGAATGGAGACAGTGAGCAATATGTATTACACTGATGGATTGCTCCTATGCTGCATTATGTGACTTTGCGTTTGGATCAATGTGCTTTATCTCCAGGTATGCTGGACTTGCGTCTGTGGGCGTTAAGCAGTGTGGTTATAGGAGTAGTTGGTGGAGGAGAGAGCAATATTTGAATGAAATGCATCATACATTGTGCTTTTATAAGTGGTGCAGTTAATTTGGAGCATGTTGCACCATCCAGACACATATCCAAGAGTCAAATTAGTTGGTTCATTTACAAATACATTTGGCAGTTGGATTCCTGAGTCTAAATTCTGAAATTCAGGATAATAATCAATAAATAAGTTTGATTAAAAGCACGTGATTAGGCTTCACTTTGACTGTTACTGTACCCTCAGCGTTCGTTGCAATTAGCATTTTGTTCTCTTCCTTAGGAGGAGGGTAGCAAACCAGTCAAGTCTCAGGGAATCCACGGTCTGTGCCCAGACTCCCTGTCCTCAGAAGAGACGTCATCCCATCATTCAAGGCGGAAAGCAAGAAGGCTTCGGGATCATTCCCACAAAGCCCCCTCCAACCTTGATATTCTGGAACTTCACACCAGGGAGGTGCTGAAAAGACTGGAAATGTCCCCATGGGAAGAGGCGAGTATTTGCTTTCAGCAAGGAGAAAGTGCACTTCCACTTCTAATAATATTCTATGCACTCTATCTCCTCTCCAGTCTCAACAAAAGCACAGTGGGTCTATTTGATAAAGGAAGACAGATCATCAAATTCCCAACTTGCTTCTAAGCGTATGACTAAAAGTACCAGAGAGAGTGTTTCCGAGGACATATTAATGCGATGCTTTTTATCTGCAGATATAACAACCAATGAGCAAACGTTGGGTCATGATGTCACGTGTAAAAGCTGAGTGACAGCAAAGAGCACAGCTATAAGTGGGAACTTTAAGCCACCTACAAATACATGTGATTTATTGTAATTGTTGTGGACTTTTTACAGCATGTGCTACGGATTGGTTTCAGCCAGGGCTGGTTATGTTTTTTTTTTAATGTCCCTTTCTTTGACTTTCTCAGGATGTGGGCAGCTCTAAGCTGAACATCAGATTTAATAAATCGCTGCAGCCATCGTCGACGGTGCCGGACCGCAAATCGAGGGACAATGACCTCCGCCTGCTGCTTTCAAATGGACAGATCATTAGGTACAGAACACGTGCAGAAACATGCTCATCATTCTCTATTGTGCTTAACCACTTATTCTGCAGTGATACGCCTAACAAGTGAAGAACTTGCTAACCGAGCATTGGAAATGGGTTGTTTTTTCCTCCCTTTACACTATTGGGACACTTACTTCACATATTTGTATGTTGTACTTTAGAATAGCTAAAATGTTACTATCAGGGACACTAGATTTAAAAAAAAAAAAGTATTGCTCATATTTTGGTCTGATTGTAGGTTTTCATATGCCTGCCTCACATATGGAGGATGATCTTGGATACATAAAGTTTAGGAGCTGTTAACTGGCTATACAGAATCAGAATAGGGGGCATAAATCAAAAGAGCAAGCAGTTTGAGATCATGTTCATTCTTTCTGTAATTCAATATTTTCCCAGCTGTGGATACAATGGTGCAGTGACCATCCAAAACACATATTGGTCCAACAGTGTGTGTCGGAAACCACATGTTGCTTACTTTTCCAGTGATTGAACATGCTGTAGTGTTTATGTTGTTTTTGGTTGCAGTCAGCCAAAGAACGTTAATGGGAGGTACAATTTTGTAGCATATTTTGTGCCTGTTCTAGAACAGAGAAAATATTTTCTATTTCGCAGTCTTCCACAGTGGTTCTCAATCGCTCCTCCGTTGCCTGCGCCAGACAAAGTTTTTGTGGGGGCCACCAGCAAATAACGCATTCATATGCAAATTAGGTGCACTCTACGTTCAAATGCATTAGTTATACCTGAAACCTTGTGTGGCCAGTGGTCCCCAAGGGGAGATTTGAGAGTCACCGTATAATATAACAAGTTAGAATTGTATTCACCCATGGAAAATAATTAATCCTACTGAGTATATACACAAATTATTCCAGCTCACGTAACCAGTATCTCTTGATTAACACGTTTCCCCTATGCTTGTGATGCACAGAGATGAGAGGCAGCCGTTCACAGATTGGGGCCTCTTCACAGCAGACAGTGAAGATGAGGATGACAGAGCAAGGTCGAAAAAGACAAAGGACATCAAAGTGGAGGAGCAGCACTCCAGCTCGGAGGCAGATGATAAAGCGGAAATCCAGAAACCACTTAACTGTATGTCCCTTCTGTGTGTTATCCGTGTAACCCGTGTGTGTTCATTTGGTAGTAGCCATTCAATTTGAGATTTGATTTTTAAATGCTGCACACTTGGATATTTTAAAACCAAAAGAATAAGAAATGACGAAAACATCAGAGGATGTTATATAAGACCGCCATGCAGACAAGCAATTGTGTACAATAACCTGTGGAAAATATATGAACGTCCTAAAACAGAATTTTGATGCCTGGGATAGTTTGTTCCAAGATAATCTTCTTGGTATCCACTGTCAGCCATCAGATCACTCTTCCATTTTGTAATATTGACTTATTATGCAGAAATTCTGGGGAAAGGTAGAAATTACCCAATGAGTTTCTTTTTGGGATAAGCATCAGACGATGGCATTTTTTGCGCACAAGTTTGTGACGTATGTTTAATAAATGTGTTCCTCAAACTGCATGATCTGTCCCTCATTTGGAATCTTGCAGAACAGAGCATTTAAAAAAACAACATTTTTTTTTTTTTTTTAAGTTGCTTTCACTTTTAGCTGCGGACAGAGCTAGTGTTACTACAGTTCTTTCCTGATCTTGCAACTAATTTGTGTAAGCCAGTGTTTATAAAAACATGGATTGTACATTGGTTTGGGTCATACAGTACACAACATACCAGCCCTGTATTTTATAGGTTTGCTGGTCCTGTTGGCCCACAAGAAAAAGCTGTATATGTGAAGACTTCTTTAGTGTTATGGAAAGGTGCAATAATTTTAAGCCATTTAAGCGGTTCCTACAGTTTAATAGTAAATGCAACAATTTTGATTTTGGATTAAAAAATTTTTTTTTTACATTTTTCTCTCCCTCACTAATTAGCTCACTTATTTACCAAAGTACACACACAATCAGTGAGACCTGGAGCCATTTGATTAGGAAATTACGCCTAACATTTATATTGAATTGAAGACATTTCTGTTTTTTTCTCCCCTCTCTTCACCATAGTGTTTTTTGAAAGTGTCAAATCGGAGCTCAGGAACGGATCCTCAGAATATTCCGATATCTCTGATTCCGAAGGATCCGATGCCAATTGCACTAACCAGGTAAACTGGTTAATAGCAGCATTTATATTTGTGCTGATGAAAAGTTACAATGTTGTAATAAAACATCTGCACATTTATGGTAAACACAGGTGTGTGTGTCTGTGTGTGTCTCATCTTCAGCCCTTGTCGATCCACTGCTGGATGAAAGCCTACCCAATGACCTTCCAGGTACTGCACTCGCAGCCTCTCTGTGTTGCTCCAACAAATTGTGTGATTTGTGTACCCCTCTCTTACTTTCGATCCTTGTCTTGAGATACTCCTTGGAATCCAAGAGCGCTATATCTTTGTCCAACGCCGGTCATTTCTTTTTGCGATATGTACAGTTCACTGTTATTTTAATTTCTTCACCCTTGTGATGTCAGACTTTTTTGTTTGTTTGTGTGTGTGCATTTTAAAATCGCACTTTAAAGCAATATTACGATATTTAGATTTTCTCTCAAATTAACGGTTTAATAGGGATGCACTTTCTGGCACATTTGTATGTTTGACCTGCAAAACAAAGTTGGAATGTGTTTGCCAAAAAATGGCTAGGCAGATTTGTTACAAAATATGCTTAACCCTTTTACCTCCATGCACATTTTTCAATAACTTCACAAAAAACAACAAAATATAGCTTTGTAATTTAGTGTAACTACAATAATGATGTTGGATTTTTTTTTCTTTTATGTTTTTGAAGTGCTTTCAATCTGCATTTAAATGCCAGATCTACTTTATTAACTTCAGGCTAATTAAACTACATGCTTCTGGTGTCTGCTTAGTGGATGGTGAATCTGTGCTGATAGAATTCAATTAGGGATCCCCCCTGATGAACATTTACGCCTTGAACGGTCTGTAGCACATTTCACAAATGGCCCCTCCAGAGGCAGAGTGCTAGCAAATGCAGTGACTTGTTCCACCTGCAGTGCAGAGGTTAAACTTGGTGGTCTGCTTTCTGTCATGTAAAATCTCATACATCAACAGAATTGTCAGGACTGCATGTTTTCAAGGAAGAACAGTTTAGCTAGCATCTTATCTCTATAAAAGATCCCATGAATCAATACATATTTATTAATAATTAAAGGCCATTTCAGATCCCATGGACTCAATTTCCTGCATTTCCCGTTCCCATGTTAATCGTATTACCAGCATTCCTCTCAGCTGTTCCAGGAATAGCTGTACCTCGCTTACATTGCAGGGCACCTGTGTTCCAAATACTGCTACCGAAAAGCACATGACGTGTGTTGAGACTAAATTAGTATGGAGCCCCACCTAGTGGGCTCATCTTAAAACATTGCTAAACATGTTTTATCATCTATTTCTTAGAAGCCCTATTTTACCCGGGTACGACCCGCTGGGGTGGCCAACACCAGTCCTCAAGGTCCACCAACAGGCCAGGTTTTCAGGATATCCCAGCTTCAGCACAGATGGACCAGTCGGATATCGAGTCACTGATTGAGCCACATGGGCTGAAGCAGGGATATCCTGAAAACCCGGCCTGTTGGTGGCCCTTGAGGACTGGAGTTGCCCACCCCTGGTCTAGAACCAACCAATTTGCATCTGTGAAAAGCGCACAACATAACTGGAATTTAAGCATTGCTTAACATACAATCAAAAATAGTGTCTGTTGACAGTATTCTGCACCCTCATGTACCATCACTTGAATCACTAGGTATACTGAGACTTTGCTCTTGGCACTGGTAAATATTTTGAGCCTATAGAATCTCATCTAGTCAATCTACAGAGAATAATAGCCTACCTTGTATGCACTGAAGACATGCGATCTAAAAATGATAACTAAAGCCCATGTGGGAATGAAGTCTGAAAGTCAGAGAGAGATAAAGACCGTTTACTTCAAATACTTATATCACATGCGGAGAGAGACTTGTGAGCACACCTGGGAAATATGCTAATTTAACATTTTAATATATTTCGCATATGTAGAGTAGGTTAGTTTATTTCCCAGACATCTTGGGTTTCTTGACTGATATTTCTCCACGTGGAGTATGTGAATCGATTGACTGTTTCGCCCAAACTTTTTTGGCTAGAAAGTTCTAGAACATTTTACAAGTTTTCAAACATTTGCTAGTTTGTGAAAAACACCGTGCAGAGTAAATGAGTACTTCAGTATTGGTGGATACTTTTTTTTTATTTGGACTAAGAATTGATATTAAAGACAAGTTTTTCGAGAGATTCCATGAGTTTTAACACAGATGTAAAAATCCCAGATAATTGGAATGGCATAGTTAATGGTGAATAAACAGATGAAAGGGACAGGTGAGAAATAAGACCATCCACCATGAAAAAGGAAGATACTGCACTCCAGTGGGACACCGCTTCTCACAGCCAGACCATTCCATAAATGATCTAAAAATCAAAATCCTCAAAGGAAAACTTTTGAACTCAAAATGGTGATGCTAAACAAGAGGACTTAATGCTGACATGGGATTTCTAATACACGATCATAACTTTTTGTAATGTTTCTCTGTGCCTCTGTTAATTTTGCAATTCACCCCTTCCCCCTCACACCTACACACTTAGACATAGGACCATACTTCCATCTTTGTCTCTTTTATCCATTTATTGCCCTGTCTGTTTGGTCACCATTCTGTCCCATTCCTTCTCTACATCTCCTGCCTTAGATTGTTATCTTGGTTTTTACGTCTGTGTTAAGCTCATGGAATCTCTGTAAATCAGTATTGCTCGTCCCGAGAGGAAGAGTTGAACTCTGGAACGGTGTCTTATAATATCAATCGTTGGTCCAAATCAAAAAGGTATCACCTAATACTAAATTACTCATTTACTCTGCACTCTTGCAACTGGACTAACACAGCGATTTCTATTTAATTCATGAATTAAATGGGCAACCTGAATTTTGGCAAGCTCACACATCTCTACTGATGAAGGTTTATGTGGGTTGAAAGTTAAAGCAATAATAAATGTAAGCTTCTTTTTTAATTTTTTTTTATCCAAGCCAGTGACCATTTTGTTTGTTTCAAACACTTGTATGAACGGTTTTCTTTCCCAAATTATCTGTGGGCCCCAACACTTGTACAGGTTGCATGCCCTGTCTCTCTGTGATCATTGGGTGTGTGCAGAAAACCTTCTCATGAGGTTGCTTTTTGTTTTGTTTTGTTACAGCAGAGAAGCTCCTCTTCCTCCTCCTCTTCCTCCTCCTCCTCCTCGGAGTCGGAAAGCTCAGGTGATGAAGAGCAGGAGAAACCCGTTTCCAACTTTAATGATGAGCCCACAGGGAAGCAGGAACTCTGTGATGTCACCATGCAATGGTCTTCTAATGAAACTCCATGTAAAAGGTAATGAAACAGTGTTACATCCATTAGTCTAATTTTCAAAATCCAACACCCTTCAATTATGGTTTATATCCGTTTGTAAAAGAAATCAGAGAAGTCATAATAATTAGTTTTACCTTTTTTTTTTTAAGGTGGTTTATTATGAAGATGTTGAACCACCCTACTGTAATATTACAATAAGTTTATTAAAAATAGATCTTTTTTTTTTAAATATATTTTATTGGAAACAGTTGTGTGGGGTTAGTCTTGAAGTATTTCCCTAGTTTTCATGTCGTTTTCTACCATTTTTACTCACTTATGACAGTGCTCAAACGCCAATATATTTCTAACCTATTGAGCTAAAATAGTGTAATCACTAATAGTCCAAGATACAATGAAGCCAGGTGCTCAGGATTCATACTTCTTGTCCCTGCAATTATTGAAGAATCACAATTAGCGATACTGATATAGAGGGAATGTGTAGTTAAGATCGGATCAAGACCTTGAAGTAGCAAAAAAGGCAACATGCTATTGCTGCATTAATCTTGATTGTATACTTCTTGCCCCAATGACCGAAGTGTGTGTGTGTGTGATGTGTTTTCCCAATTACACTTTGTTTTTCTGGTGTATGGACCATTTCTGTCCTTTCAGCTTCTACACAGAGCAATTAGGATTAATTCTGTAAGAGAAAAGTCCTATTATTCCCTTTCTTTCAGAATCTTAACTTTGTAGTGCCCAGCGTTCAGCAGCACAGCTTATCTTCCGAACGTGACATGCTGCTTTCATTTAAACACCATTTTAATGTGTAAATGTATTGTAATTCTGTAGCAATTTTGGTGGCTTACAGAGTTTTTTTTTTTTTGCATTAATCACGCTTGTTCAGCACTTGCTATACAAGCTTTTGTTGTTGTGCTTAAATATTTTGTTTTCTATTTTTCCAGTGAATGTCCTACCTCGACCAGCATGGAAGAGGATGCTATCCAGGGAATGCTGTCTATGGCAGGATTGCACTACTCCAAATGTTTACCCACAGAGGCAAAGAGCACAGTCTGCAAAATGGGGAGAGGTTATCCCCAGCTGCACATTAAAGTGTCCCAGGGCAGCAGCAAAGAGGAGCTGGCTTCCCATAGTCCAAACGCAATGAACAACGGTAACAGTTGTGCTTGTCGGTGGGATGTCTGACTGCATGTTGCTTGCCCTGTATGTATGAGGCTGTGATGCGGATACTGGAACGGCCCTCTGTAACATTGTCTGTTATCCCTCCAACAAAAGCAATGAAAACTCCTTTTTTTTGTTTTTTTTACACGTCTTATTTAATATGTATTTAGCCAGTATCCAATGTCCTGTTTTAAACCAAACAATGGCATTTCAATGGAAAATTGCTGTCTTATCAGTAAGACTCCACTGAAGTCTATTACTACTGATGCTAAAAATCCAGAAACTGACTTACTCTGTCTGGAAAGTTGGCAGGCGTGCAGTAGACGGTAAAACATTTCCCCTGAGAGAACCTGGCAGCTGTTTTTGATAACCTGTAAAAGAAACATTTGAACTTCCTTTGCTGATGGGTATATCTTAGCACGGCTGCACTGGTCTAACTCACTTCTCTGCCCCCCGACCCCCCATATGGTTCTAGAATTGATAGTTTCGCCCAAAATAAGCATACCGTGCACTGCTGATCCTTCTTTTGCTACCCTCACCTCAGCCCATTAGTCCATACAGTGTGTGGCAAATTAACATCTCCCACTGAGTTAACAAATAAGGCAGTAGCCATGAAGCATAATGTTGATGGTATTTGAAGGATTGCTGCTTTAAATAACTAGGCAAGTTCAAAGGATGCTGCGTCTTATCCCTGTGCATCACTTTGATGTTAAGTTACTATGCATATAATGGCTTTCATTTGACTGGAAATGGAATATTATGAGGGTTATTGGCATAGAGGCTTCCACATAGAATAGGATTAGATGTCGGCTATCTGCTGTTTTTTACACAGCTCTAGCTCTGAAAGATTTAAGGCAGGACTAGTCCACTCCAGTCCTCAAGGGCTGATGCAAGGATATCTTGAAAACCTGACCTGTTGGTGGCCCTTGAGGACTGGAGTTGGCCAGTCCTGATTTCAGGTAATACTTGCGCTTTTCATTTAGAAACCGTTAAAATCAACTTTTATGAAAAAGCTTTTTCTTTGAACATATCGGCCCCCAGTATGGGGGAAGGCTTAGATGGGTGAAGGGCTTGATTTATGCTTTCCATCTTTAGGTCACCATGACACAGAAGATGGTGAATTGGCCAATTCGGAATGGATTCGGCAGCTGGACTCTTCTTGCAGGTTAAGCCCCCAGGTGAGTGGAACAGGACAAGTTTACAATATACGCACACACAATTGCCACCGGTTTCACATGTATTTGTTGAAGGCACTTTAACCCTTTCATTGCCAAAATGTCTGAGATTGGCCCAGGTGCACTAAGCTCCAGTAAATTCGGGCAGATAAAGTGACGGTCCCTAAACCGGTACCGGACGTTATTTTCCCTGAGTTTACCGTGTAACCACAAAAATAATTGTATGCAAAAGGATTGCCCGTTGAACGCCTTGGCTTAAGCTTAGGTTGGCAAAGTAGGCCCTGAAATATGAAGAGGAGAGGGTATGGAAGGGAGAGTCAGACCCCATATTTCAGTGACAGGATGGGAGTAACGCCACCTTTTTAGGTATAATTTAAAAAAAGTTTCATTTGGGTATTGCCTAAATAACGTTAATTCCCTTTTTTCTAATTTTTTTGTTAACCTTTAATAGTTTTTAGTGGATATGCGATGTTAGGGAACACACCTCTTTCACATATCATTAGCACCAATAGCTATAAAAATGAACACACCACTTTTTAAATAAATTAAACTAAGATAACATTTAATGTTGCTCTCTTTAGGGGCTAAACTATTAAAGGTGTGGTTCCACTTAGGTTTCCCCCCCCTTTGTAGGTATGAAGCAGGAGGTCTCCGGAGCTAAAAAGTGTTAATTTTAGTTCTGGGGACCCCATGCTTCCCCAGATACCTCCGAATGTATCCCCGGCTGGGTCATTTAAATCTCCCCCGGCACAGTAGCCAATAAGAAGCCGCAATGTCATCAGTCGTGTCTTTACATTGGTCCGTGTGCCGTGGGAGTTTAAAGAATCACGGAGCACCAATGATTTATCTCAGGAAGCGGGTTTTTAGCTTCGATGCGGTCTGTGCTCCGAAGGGAAATGGAAGAGGAGAATCCCTCCTTCTGTTTCCCGGGTTAAGGACCGCCCTTGTCACATGACTGCACTGTGCCGGAGCGCCTCCCGGCATTCCAAGGTATTTTTATATGTATTGGTGTCCTTCCCTTTTTTTTAAATATATGTAATGAGGGTTTTGTGGGGGGGCGGGGAGAAGAATGAGTGAGGGAAGAAGAGGGAGTAAAAGTGAGATGCAGGGGAGAGAAATACATGTGAGGTTGGGGGGGGGAGGGGGAATATGTCGGTGGCCCCGCACCTCAATAATGAAGCATGCTCCGCCTTTCTCTAGCAGGATTCCTGTAAACTTCCGAAAGCTTCCCGGAGAGAGCACTCTTCTGAGGTTTGCGGGAAGCCGCACCAGAACCGGCGCTTCTCAGAAAGCGAGAGCTGGGACACAGCAGAGTATGAGCCTGAGAAATACGACCAGGAGTCCAGCCCGAGCATAGGAGAGTGTCGCCTGAGCGACGGCAGCCTCAGCCCGGACAGGATATATGGAGAGACCTCGCCAGCTGTGCTCCTGCACCCTACAAAGAGACCCGCCTCAAACCCACCTCCCATCAGTAACCAGGCAACTAAAGGTAACGTCATATTCTTATATAAGCAAACCGGGCTCTGCAGATACTTCTTTTGGTGCCCTCACCTCCTCCCATTTAATTTTTTTCCGACGTGATTCCAGTGAGCTTTTGTTTATTTCCCATCACTGAGCTAGTTACTAGCGGTGAACGCAGAAGCCGCCACTATTGATTCCTGTCGTTACCATTGTTTTGTCCATGCCAGGCACCGTAGCATGGACAATTTTCAGGAGATAGTGGGCCATATTGACCAAAGGGTGTGTAACACCACAAGACTCCTTCAATGACTACTTGGTAAATATGGCCTCTTAAGGACAATTCACATGACTGGGGCTGTATGATGCCTTCCAGCACAGAAAATACTATTCTTGTGGAGTAGCACTTCTTGAGAGATCTGGACCAATATCTCTTGATTTCGGTAAACTGTCCAGTTGGAATAATTTTTACAGTAAAGGAAAAATAAAGTCGTGTAGAAGATTGATACTTTAGAGTAGGGGTGGGCAAACTGGGGGGGAGGGGGTTTAGGTGTGAGATTTTCCATGGGGGGCGCGGGCAGTTGCAGAGGCTTCAGGCTCTTCCCTAGGCATTTAAATTAGATGCCGTGGAATCGCGTGATGCCTCTGTCGCTTCACTTACTTTGTCTCTGGCAATTCAGTGTCATTTGACACCGGGGACATGGCAAGGAGGGGCGCGCGAGCAGGGTGGGGCATTGCAGACGGTTCGCAGGGGTCAAATTAACCTCAAATAATGCCTGACAAACTGTGCCCCTCCTGTAACAATGAAGTAATTAGCGCATATGGGGAAGGCAGTGGGTCTATTTCAGAGCTCAAAGCATGCTTTTTTTGTGCAGTTGTTTTACACTTCACATAGCAACAAAGTGGGTAACAAACGTGCTGTAAATACTTTAATACTCGGATGATATTTGGACGATGCCATTTCTAAGTATCTAACCCAAGTGTTTTTCCTACCTGCAGGTAAACGGCCAAAGAAAGGCATGGCAACAGCCAAGCAACGCCTCAGTAAGATCTTGAAGCTCAACAGACATGGCCACACACGCTTCTTTGTTTGACATCCAGTGTTCTCACCGTCTTTCCTACGGATAACAGTATTGAGGGAAGCAGAAGCCTGGAGCTCCTGCAGTACCTCTACTTAGAGTGGACTCAAGTACCACACCAAACACTGCCTGAGTAACAAAGAGAATTCTGCGCTTTCACTGTGCCACACCCACTCAGCAATAACCGGAGGAGAATAGTGGAGCCAGAGCCCATGGACTGTGGGTGGGAAGAAGCCCCTTTTCACTTGGGGCTGGAATAGCATTTGGTTGCTTTTCTGATTTTGTTTAGTTTCTTGTTTTTGGTGGGTTTGTGCAGCTGGGAGGGTGGGAGATGGGGCAATGGCTTCTTGGTGGTTTCCAATAATTTATTTCAGACAGATTTTTAAATGATTGCATTTTAATTCATTTTGCTATTTGGGGGGGGGGGGGGTGGTTAAAAAAAATCGTTTTTTTTTTTTTTTAATGATTATTTATTTCAAAGACTTTCTGGAGGGTCTTATTAATTTTAGATTTTAAGCAATGTGAAGGTTTTTTTTTTTTGTGTTTTTGTGTCTGATATTGTGTGGTGCAAGAGCGTCACAGAAAGAGGAGTTGTACTGGTTTCCTTAACTTGATATTCAGGTTGTAGTCTTAAACAGGGATTTGATGCATTTTTTTTAAAAATTGTTTTTAAATTAAGACATTAATATGAAATTCATATTTTATTTTTGTTATTGTTGCTGTTTGATTTTCCTTTTTAGTTCCTTTTATAAGCTGTCGGCTCTGTTCTAGTTAAGTTAAAGTCAACACTGTATTCTTTTCTTAGGTGGGAGTTGGTCTTTTTAAGAAGATGCCCCATGCTCTTCCAAGAAACAAGGGCTAAGCTAAGTTGGCATGATTTGAGGTTTGGTTTGCACCAACCAATTGGCATAAAAATAATTCCCTTCATAACTCCTTCAGTGCGTTACAGGTTCCACGGCCGTAGATGGAGTAAAAACAGTTGGTGCGAGAAACAAAGTTAATGTGGCCATCTGGAAAAGGAGGTCCAAGTGTAGACTTGGGTTGACGAACGTGGCTTTCAGTTGTAGGTTGATGGAAACACCGTTATGGGCATCCTATTTCTTACTGCAGCCATGTTACCTTTCCCAGTATATATCTGGAAGGAGAGTTTGACTTGATACTGAAAATGCAACTTTCAGAACTTACATAACTTGTCTTTGGCGTCCTGAAACAATAAAGGGGATAGGGAAACCGTATGCATACTGAGGTGCAAGAGCAGGGGTGGGCAGCTCCCATCCTCTAGGACTACCAACAGGTCAGGTTTTCAGGATATCCCTGCTTCAGCACAGGTGGCTCAACCAGTCAGTGTCTGTCTTCGAGTTGAAAACTGAGCTACTGGTTGAGCCACCTGTGCTGAAGCAGGAATATCCTGAAAACCTGACCTGTTGGTAGTCCTAGAGGATGGGAGTTGCCCACCCCTGTGCAAGAGCATACAGTTTAATTTCGGGAAAAAAAAAATAATAATTTAGTTTTCTATCTCGTCTCCGGGTTGTTTATTTTTGGAAAATGCTTTACCTCCACGATACAGACGTCATAAAGAACAAGCAGACTTTCAAAACAAACCACAAGGATCTCAGGGTAATGAATTTGGAAGATGGCAGAAAGATGCCGTTCACATGTGTTTTTTTTGTTTTGTTTTTATGGATACCTGCAATCATACTGCCACAACCTGTCACTCTTCCATCTACCACTTGGCATTAAATAATCGGTCCAGCTTTGGCTCACAGAAGAAGACAGAACTACCGTTTTTTTTGTGAGCCTGTTTTTAAAAAAAATATTTTATTTTCTTTCCCTTGTTTTTGTGTTTTTGTATGTATATACATTCACTCTCTCGCTTCTGTGTGACCGTATCTTCACCTGCAACTGCGAACACATGCCAGTCTTGATTCTCTTGTATATAATGCTGATTCTAGATTTTGTATTTTCTGTAATATAAAATTAAATATTTAACACTGTCCCTCCCCCTTTATTTTATGTTTTATCTTTTAATTTCTCTTGGGCTTTATGTGACTGCATTCTGTACATTTTATAGGCACGAGGGCTAAAGTCTTTTGGATTTAAAGAGATGTAATTGTGTACAGCGCTTTTGAAAGTTCCAGTCTCCTCTTCACATGTACAGATTTTGGTTTATTTTTTGTGCATGTAAAGTGTCAAATTCTTTCTTTGGCGTCATATTCCAAGAGTGTGAAACTGGCTCCTGTGTTGGCGAGAACTGCTTTTGAGACCCTCTGTATTTGTTGGCCAAAAGTTGCAATGTTCTTCACCCAATTAACCTGTCCGCTTCTAAATTCAAAATGTGCTTAGGATTGCAAAGAGAGTTGGCAGGGCTCCATGACCCGAACTCTGTACTTGCCAACACAGAGAAGATGCCTTTGGCTCAATGCTGGTTTCCTCCACATGTTACTATAAAGAGTTACAAGAAGATTGTCCAGGAGGTCAAATATTATTTAGAAATTGAAGGTGCTTTATGCTTTAATTAGCCATCTCCTTATAATCATTTTACCTACCTCTAATTCGGCCAAGTCAACATTTCTGTGATTCCATTTTGCTTGAAACATGGGATATCTCGGCCAACGGAGTATTTTTGTCCCTACAATTTTATGTAATATTTGCTTGTTTAAAGCCAAATGTAAAAAAAAAAAACAAACATTTTCTGGGAGTTCAGTAAAAAAAAATGTTTCAGCTGAGTGAATTAAGGGGTTTCTGATAGACTGTAGCCGAAGTTGTGCTTTAAAACGGCTAGACTTTGTATTGTACATGTACTGATCATTACAATCCCTCTTGATCCTTCTCGGTGTACAGCGGGAAGTTGGCAAATTTATGTGACAATTTTACCATTTGACTTTTAAACGCTATTCTTCTGCAAGCAAAGATATTTTTTTATTTCTTGGATTTTCCAAACCAAAGAAATAAGTCTATTAGACAAAACGCAAGCTCCCAGAGACTTGTTCCTGCAAAGAGCCTCAACTGTACGGTAATCCTGGTAATGTTTAATGGTTTGGTAGTACCACGCACATCTGCACTACTTCAGTAGGGAGTCGGGAGCCAGTCTACTATCCGAAAATCAGTTAATTTATTTTTCTTTACAGAGAGAGGTCCAAGATAGATTTTTGTTTTTCACCGTGTAAATATAACATTTACATAGAATCACTTTGCATCACAGAGACACATTGGTGTTGGAGTTCAACAAACACCGCTCCATCTAGAAGTCCTAAATTATGTTCAAACAAGTTTCTTTAGGTCTTTACCTTAGAACTTGCATTAAGACTGTTGTCATTATTCTAGTTTGGTATGGCTCCTAAATTGTCATGCAGGTGACATTCAGTTGTCTGATATTCTAATGTTCTTACTTTCTAATGTGGCCATAATATATATTCAGTATTAGCAGCACATGATCTCCGCCCTTTACCCTTTTAAAAAGTGGGTTCATGCAGGACACGCGGAATACATTTTAATGTTACGGTTCAAGTCATGTTGAACCAAATTTCCCAGCTGACATTCTAAACAGATGCTTACTATGCATGGGTTCTGTACTCCGTTTAACAATCATTTGCCTCCGTGCTGTCATTTTGTAGATAAACACTCATTTTCTGCTTCCAATATTTTGCTGTGTTTTAGGAAATGATATTCACTCTTGTTTTAGATTTCTTTAAAGAAAAATGTCTGCCATGAATTCAATGTATCTACCCCTAGAGATATTTGCACTAGTGTATGTGGGAGTGTAGAACCTTTCCCATAATGCTGTGAATCAGAATTTTGGACTGAACATGTATTTCTAATTTGAAATGCTGCATATTGCAACATTAGACACGTGTGACTAAAATTGATCTATTTCTGTTTCTAAGATGTGTCTCAAACCCATACGTGCTGTACCTGTAATTTTGTCCTGGAATTGCTGGATTGTTACTAAAAGGTCTGTCCTGATTGTATGCTGTAGTCTTTGCCCTTTAACATGAAGTTTCTGCCGAGCTACAAGGTCTTTACAAATCACCTCGGATTTACTAACCTATGCAACCTGTGAATATATACAAGCGTCAATGTGTATTTGATTCGCAAGACCCGACACCTGTTCCATACTTCTGTTTGTTTATTTGAGGTTTCTCTCTTTTTTTTATTCTCTCCATCACGACAAGCATTTAACTCAGGAGTGGAGAACTTCAGTCCTCATGGGCCACTAATAGGATAGGTTTTCTGGATAGCCCAGTTTCAGCACAGGTGAGCCACCTGTGCCCAAGCTGGGATATCCTCAACACCTGACCTATTGGGATATCCTCAACACCTGACTTATTGGTGACCCTTGAGGACATCCCACCCCATGTCTATCCCATGGTTTCTGCTGCTGGGGAAATCAGAAACATTGTGACGTATACCAAAGGAGTCTGATGGTGTCCTCTACACATTCACAACTAGATTCGTTTTCACTCATTCCTTCTAGTGCTAATGTTACATCAGTATGAATTTGGAGTGTTACCATTAAGACATGTTGGTTATCTTTTTGATACTGGCTAACATGCTTATAGATTTGCAGTAAGGGCCCAATACACCTTATACTGAGGAGGGTCACCCCCCCCCTGTGTCTGCCAGGAATCCTGATGGTATGGTATAAATTGGGGGCTCTTAATAAATAAACTGGGTTTATTTTGACATACAAATCTAATTTGAATTGAGCTGGGAAATTCTCACTGTAGGAAAGCCCATTTGAACATATCGTTGAACCAATCGCACAGTACGGTGCTAGTAACAGTTATATATTGTGGGCATATTCATAAATGATGCATTATTTTTGGTTCATTTCTCAGGCCCCAATTTATAATTCATTAACTTTTCCAGAAATGAAGGAGTTATGTTTAGAAAAACACTTCCCATGTAGAAAAGAGGCTATTAGTGGTGCACAGCAGACCTATCGTTGTTATATTATATGTAGGTCTGGGGAGGCACAGCTGAAAGGCTGTTAAAATAGTTAAACTTTATTAGTGTATCAACTAATAAAAACAAACTTTTCCCATTAAAAGTAAGGAGGCACATGCTTCTAGAAAAATTAGGTTTTGATTATTCAAACTACTAACTTAATTCTTCAGTGTCTTAAAAGCAAAGTGAGCTTTCAGGGATCTGAAACACCCCAACCACACACTAATTTGAGGTGCTGTTTGCATTGACTTCTTCCTCTAATCCTGTACCATGAAGAAAAACTTCAGACCGTTGCAGCAGTGGCTTGCAATGCATTGCGCATTACAGCTCTCTAACATACTAACTCATTAATAGAACTTCTTTATCCAGAACATTTTGTTTTGTGCTGGGAAATAAAAAGTGCAGCAGAAAATGGGTTTTGTAAATAAAATATCTATAAAAAAAGTTTTTTGTTTTTTTTAAAGCCTACAATTCACACCATTTGCCCTCTTCAACCATGTCTTAACCCTTTCAACACTAGAGGGGCCAGGAACACAGTTCAGCACTGCTTAGTAGTCCATCATTGAAAGGCTTAATGGTGCTGGGTTAAGCCTTGTCCATATGTTTGGCCAGTATAAGCTAAAGGCTTGACTATCCTAAACACATTTGCATTCATGTCAGGTGTATTCATACATTTCCATAGACTGTTAAAAATATATATATATACATATATCACTTTGGTCAAGCCATAAATGATATGTGCAATTATTTGATCTAATAATTTCGATATGCAAGACCAAATTGAAACGAGTGTGGAGTTATCGCCATTGGTATAACAGATCTGTGTGATGGGCAGTGAGATACATTTCTTGGGTGGTGGTTGGTTGATTTTGGGATGACCTTCTCTCCGAACATTTTTTGGCTTCATCTGGAAAACGCCTCTCCGTATTCCTTTGCTTTTGTCTGTGAAATATTTGTCATTTATCTTGGTGCTCTAGACACAAATGGTGTTTTTGATGGAGTTTTAAAGAGAATCATTTCCTTTTGACAGTATTTTATACCAATCCTGTTCGCCTGCAGGCAGGAAAAAGTGTATATACAGAGACTACTTTGTATGTTTTTTTAATGTAGCTCTATAAGCACACAATGAACTTGGGCCACGTGGGTGCTTTTTCACATTGTATTGAATGGTTACACGTTACCTGTACTATTTTATTTCAATGAAATGTATTGCTTTTATATCTTTTTGCTGTCGGTTGTTCTTTTCTCCTTATCTGATTTCTGTGCTCACGGGTTTGAAAGTGTTAATATGAGATCTGTACAGAATGTGTTGTGTGAGAAAAAGAAAATTCATAATTCACTGTTTTGGCGTGACTCGTTTCTTTTATTTAGGAGAAAACACCGGGTGACACGCCGGGTTCTTGCAGGCCTGTCCGTGAAGGTGTTTTAACACTAGATAGGAAAATGTTACATGCTAACGAATCAAAGCAGCAGACTTGAGTCAAAGATACACATTGTAGATTTCTATCACATTCAATCTTGGCAAGATCGTGATCCAAACCCACAATATTGTATTTATATATTTGTGCTACTGGTAAAGAACATCAAATATATATCAGGTAACACAGAAGCCACAGTCCACATTAATTATGTAGGTCCTCTATATATCTTTTTTTCTTAGAAGTATTGGTCATTTAGTAACATTTTTGGCCAAAACCATGTCAACGTAAATCCTTTCAGCAGGTTCCTACACTACCAATTTTATACTATTCCCTTTGAATTTGTATAAATGGTATTTATGAATGCCAGTGTTTTTTTTTTTTTAATAAGCCATTTAAGCATTCTAGCGCAAGCTAGCATACATTACTTTGAAGCAAGTAGTGGCTCAGTAAGTAAAGACACTGACTCGGTGAACAATGATGAGTTAGGGGGGTAGTCCCCTGGTGTTCTCTCCTTGTGACCTTGGGCAAGTCTCTCTGTGCCTTCAGCACCCTGGATAAGGGCGCTATATAAAATAAATTGTCATTGGGGAAAAAAAAAAAATCTTTAATTCAAAACGCCTTCCACTTCAACTCTAAGTCTGAGTAATGAAATATTAATCATTAACATGGAAAGGAAATAGAATACCAAATATTACAAAGGTCTGCCGTTTTATGTTTCTCCAGAAGGATTTGTTTTCGTTCGTTTGAACTTGGTTGTCTCTGAATAGCACAGCTGGGAAAGTTTTGCAAATGTGTCATAGTGGGTAAGAGGGAAATGTGACGCGTACATGTGAGACGGGGGAACTGGATGGAAGAACTTGGATTTATTTGTGCAAGTCCTGTATTCACTACAAAATTGCTGTAACATGTATCCCTCTTGCTTTCTAGGCACCTTTTCCCATCCCATAGGTTTATTCTAAAGAGCTATGAATTATCATAAGTGGAAAGTTTGTTTACTAGAGGAAAGTTAAAGTCTCGCTTTGGTTTCAGCTATAGTGAGATCAATTAAAGGGCCAATCCCTCCAAGGACCAAAGTATTAAAGGCAGTGACATGTTTAAGGGGTTGTGTAAGTATTTTTTAAAGCTAGTCTATAAGCCTGGTGAGCTGAAACTTGGGAGGGTGTTGATGCTCTCTGGCTATGTCTTTTTAACTGACACTGGGCCTTATTCTACATACACAGAATTGGCCGTTCAGGGCATTTTCGATCAAAATCTATATTTTGTTTTATGGGAATTTTTGGGGGGAGGGGAGAATGGTCCCAACAGTCGCTTTTGTGTTCTGGATATAGAATTCAAACATCCAGAGCTCTCGCGTATCTTTATTGGTTCTCTGATAAGGACAGGGTGGGCTAAAGGTAAAGAAAACACTTGATTGATTGACAAACGTCCCCATTCAGAGGCCCTTAAGACGTAATTAATATCCAGAGAAACAAAAGATGCCAAGTCTTGAACAGTGAGATTAGTTTAAGGAAGCCAATTTGTTTGTGAATGTTTGTTTATAACAACAAATGTTTTGGGTCAGCTCTCTGAGATTGCACATTGAATCAATTTGTATGCCCCCTCTGAGTAGTAAGTGCGTCCTGCTGTATCTGGGGCTGTTTCTGCATGTTATGTTACCAGAGCTAGATAGGAGAGATTACTCCAGTTGGGGTTACATCTGAGTACGTCTAGATGGTTTGTGTTGTCAGTACGCTGTGCAGGCCATGAAAGACCAAGTACATATTTCAATGCCATTATTTTATTATAGTTCAAAGTGCATTCACAGTTGGCTTTCTGGTCAAAGGGAGATCTACAGTTGTCCTTCATTAGAACTCAAGTTATTTTAATTGCAATCTTTCCTACTGAATATAATGGCTTTCTTATATAGCGCAGACAATGTACACACCTCCTATATAGAATGTTTACTGACACAATGGGGGTTATTCATTAAAAACTCGATTGTGTCAATTGGGTCACTATTGTGTAAACTTTTAATTGCTGTTTCCATGCACTAGTGTCGGCATTGGAGTCTGCCGTAAAGAGAATACAATCTAGTTTCTGGTGAATGCAGCATAGGGATCTCAAGTGATTTTGCAACAATGTCACAAGGAGAGCTGACACTGGGAATCTAATCTGTTTAACCCTCTTCAAAGACGGTGGTTTTACCATGGGGAATTCAAGTTCTTCCTCCCTACAACTGCTTTTGGAGCTTAATATTGGGCCTTGCACTGAGGAAAGCTTAATTGGTGAGAATCTTGGAATAAAGGCAAGAGCCAAGTACAACTGAAAGCGGCTACAGCAATCTATCTTTCTCACACCCCTAATCCTTCAAGAATATATATATATATATATATATATATATATTATTTCTGGAAGAAAGTCAAGATGGTGTGCACAGATGAGAATGCAGACTTGGAACCTTGTAAGTTTGATTTATAAGAAGTGTCCATATATGTTTAGGCTGCATATTGTAGAAATGTGCAACTGCATCAGTACTTGACCAAATACCACAAGTTTATCAACAGTAAGTGGACAATATGCACATCTTGAGTACTTGCTGGGACGGTCAACAATACGGAGTTGACATGGAAATACTCGAGTGTAGTGAACTCCTTTAGTAAGTTTGTATTTCTTGAGGGACCACTTCCATAAGTACTTGTAGCTTCACAGTCAGGCGATCTAGAAATAATGGAAACAAATATTATATATAATTTTATTTTTTAATTATGTTCTGATGCCAAAGAATATGTTTCATGGGTCCCAGAAGTATGGCAAGAAAGGGGATACTTTTGTTGGAAATGGCTTGCTCCCTGTATTGGTTACAATTTCTAATCCATTTTAGTGATCTTTTCTGCAGAATAAAACTTTTGATCCATGATTGAAAATTAGTACATACTGTAACTCAAAAAAGGTATCGTATTTGTGATTAGATGTAGCAGTGATGTTCTCTGCGAACTGACTGCCAGTGATTACAGCAGCACTACTTTTCTGCAGACTGCTCTAACAGAAATCTGTTTCTGTACAGAACACCAACATCTACAATTCAGAGGGTCTCTCTTGGCTACAATGGCAGAGGAATTATAGCCAGTTCCTAATTACGGTCAGGGGTGAGCAAACTTTTTAGGCCGAGCCCCCCTTTTCATCCATGAAATTCCTCGGGCCCCCCTGCCTGATGTAATCAAAATCACATGAAAAAAAAAAAACCTTTATTAAACGGTATACAGTGTAAATACAAATATGTCTAAATACTTACATATTTCAACAGCTTGAACGTGTGTGTGTGTGTGTCTCTCTGCTGCTGAGCGCGCTTCAAAGTCGATTTTGTTTGTCCCCCCAAGCGCCAAGCTTGGGGGAGCGTACGTGCAGAAAGGCAATCCTTTTGGGGGGCATTCATCCACCTCTTTTCTACCTCCCTTCCCTCTTCCCCCCCCCTCTTTTTTTTTTTTCCTTCTCCCATTTGCTTTTGTATTCTCCCTGCTCTTTGGCTTGCTGTCTCCAGTGTCATCCACACTCCTACCTACAGTATTATGTATTATTTTTTTTCTTCCCGTTTTTAATGTGTTTTTTCACTTTTTTAAATTTTATTATTTCTGTACATTCATAGTGTGATTGATATAGGTGCAGCCTACCCTTTGACTTGCAGAGGATCGCAGCGAAGCAGGTTGCCAGCAGAGGAGAGCAGGACCACAGCGCTATTGCAGGGCAGACACCGGAAGGAGGGGCGTTTGACATCACAGTGCTGTGACATGCTCCTCCCCCGTACCGCCGAAGCCCCCGCGCACGTGTGCATGTACACCCCCCCCCAATCACGTGGCCGCCACCTGTACTATCCTGTTCGTCTGCCCGCGTACATCTTCTTGGCTGCCAGCGCACAGCTTTTTTGCCCTCCTGCGTACAGCGTCTGCCAGCCCGCGTACACCAGGTTTTGCTGCACGCCACATGCGTTCCCCCTAGATAATCTTGCGCCCCCCAGTTCAGGCACCGCTGCATTCAATCACAACACTCACACACAATCACGACACAGACACATACTCGTATCACAACACACACCACAATCACAACACAGACACAATACACACAATCACAACCAACACAGACAACACATACTCAATCACAACTAACAGACACAATCACAACCGACACAATACACACAGCACGCATAATCACAACACACGCATAATCACAACCAACACAGACACAACACAACACAATCATAACAGTCACACACTATTATCACGAACAGAAAGTGTTGTAAATATCTTGCACTGCTGGGGAGGTGGGCTAAAACTGCTAAAGAAATCAAAGGATGCTCATCATATTAAAACTCATTAAAATGGCCTGAAGGGTTGAATAATAAAAAGGAAAAAATAATACAGTCGTCACCAATACTACTAAACTGATTTATTTAAAAAAAAAAAAAAAAAACCATAAGATTTCAAGTTTTGCTACCTTAAAGATAGTGAGGATTAGTAAATACACTTTTGTTGGTCACATTCTACAATCTGATTTTCAGTAACGTTCTTTTTCTCTCCAAGCCAAATTTTCTGATCATAAAATTAGCTCGCCACGCCGAGCAGTTACACAGTTGTAAAACAACCATTTGGTTCCCTAGATCAGCGGTGCGCAAACTGGGTGGCAAGCCAGATTATTTAGGGGGGCGCAAGCGTCGTGCAGCAAAACCTGGGGGCGGGCAGATGCTGTGCACAAGCGGCCAAGAAGTTCAAGCTCCATGCTGCTGTTTCTGTGTGCTTGGGGCTGGGCCTTGCTGTGGGGGCAGGGTTTCTCTCTGCACACAGATAACCTCTTCCCCCCCCCCCCCCTGTCTGTTTGCAGTAGCACACGGGGGACCGGAGCATGTTTGTACTTTCCCCCCCAGGTGAAAGTGTGTCTGTTATGATTGTATGTTGTGTCTGTGTTGATTGTGATTCAGTGTGTGTTGTCTGTGGTGGTTATTTGAGTCTGTGTTGGTTGTGATTGAGTATGTGTGCTGTGTCGTGATTGTGTGTGGGTGCTGTGATTGAATGCAGGGGTGCACAAGATTATCTAGGGGGGGGGGGGGGGGCGCATGCGGTGAAACCTGGTGTGTGCTGGCCGGTAGATGCTATGCGCAGGAGGGCGAAAAAGATGTGAGCGGGCGGCCAAGAAAATGTGCGCGGGCGAACAGGATAGTGCAGGTGGGGGCCACGTGATGGTGTGTGTGTGCATGCGCGGGGGCTTCGGAGGTACGGGGGAGGAGCACGCCCGAGCGCTGTGATGTCCAATGCCCCTCCTTCCGGTGTCTGCCCTGCAATAGCGCTGTGGTCCTGCTCTCCTCCGCTGGCAGCCTGCTTCGCTGCGATCCTCTGCGAGTGAAAGGGTCGGCTGCCACTATATCAATCACACTATGAATGTACAGAAATAATAATAATTAAAAAAGTGAAAACACAACATTAAAAATGGAAAAAAATAAATAATACTGTAGGTAGGAGTGTGGACTACAATGGGGATAGCAAGACAAAGAGCAGGGAGAATAAAAAGGGAGAAGGAAAAAAGGGAGGGGGAGAGGGAAGGGAGGTAGCAAAGAGGTGGGTGAATGCTCCCCCCCATATTTGTATTTACATTGTATACTGTTTAATAAAGGTTTTTTTTTTTCATGTGATTTTGATTACATCAGGCAGAGGGGACCCGAGAAATTTCATGGATGAAAAGGGGGGCTCGGCATAAAAAGTTTGCTCACCCCTGACCTAGATGTGGATTTGGCGATTTCCATCCAAAGTTCATCTTGTGTTTATACCATGGTAATATATGGAAGTGTGTCGGTTCTTGGAGACCAGCACATATTTAAGTAAACAATGTTGGCAAGAGAGTTGTGTAGAGCAGCGGTGCGCAAAGTGAGGGGCACTGGATTTTTTTTGGGGGGGGAGGGAAGTTGCAGAGGCCAAGCGCTCTTCCCCAAGGCATTTAAATTAAATGCTGGGGGATCGCGTGAGGCCTCTGCAACTCACTTACCGTGGTTCAGCCGCATTGCTGTGACGCGTCACCATGGCAACGCGGCGTCAAATGATGCTGGAGTGACGTCACGTCACGTGACCCCGCTGCGTCATTTCACGCTGCCAAACCAGGCAGGGGGGCGCAGCTCCAAAAGTTTGCCCTCCCCTGGTGAAGAGAAGTGTCAGAAAGTGCAATATGAGGTAGAATTGAAGTGTGGTCCCACTTTTAACTTACTGAATACATCCCTCCATCGCTTTGGCACTCTTGACTTGGGGATTGTTAGGTAATACACTGGCAAACCACTCAAGGTGATGGCACATCCGATGCCTGTATTCACAGGGTCCGAGTAGAGGGACATACCAACAATGAATAGGCATATTGTAGTAAACAGCAGTGGTATGATCAGTGGGACCTGAAACATGTATTCGTTACATGCTAGTCTCTGCTTACAGCAAGCAAACAATAATAAAGTGATCAGTATAGTAATATTAAACACTGCCAATGCATATGGATGGTTTAGCATGCAAGGATATGAGATGGACACAGGGGCGTAGCTGTAGCCCATTCTCTTTGGGGCCCGCACTCCCCCCTCGGTCAGAGGCCCTACTGACTATACCTCTCTTCTCCCCCACATAGAGGCGGGGGGCTGGTGGTACGTGGCGGCGGGCTGTCAGAGATAAGCAGAGGAGCAGCTGGCAGAGGAGTTAGGAGCTGCACGGAGGCAGAGTAGAACGGCCAGGGAGGAGCGCGCCACAGCAGTCCGACCCGGAAGTCTTTCTTGCTTCCGGTACCTATGCTGCTACAGCGCGCTCCTTCCTGGCCGTCCTACTCTGCCTCCGTGCAACGCCTAACTCCTCTGCTTAACTCTGATGGCCCGCCGCCACCGGAGATCTGGAGCAGGGGGAGAGACTTGAGGAGAGAAATCCTCCAATTTACATTGAGGCAAAATTTTGTCCTGAATCTATGGAATACGTTTACTTATAATGGGGGCCTGAAATTGTTTTTTTGCCCGGGGGGGGGGGGGGGGGTATAGGAGTGAAAAGTCAATTATTCTTGTACCAAATGAGGTCTAAACTTTCTACATACAACAATGTAAATGCACAATAATTGGTTTAATACATAGCATCCTACATCTTACTCCTAAACCTTGCTCAATATGTATTCATAACAGCAGATCATTTAGTAAAGACTAATTGGTATATTTTTCCCCCCCCTATTCCCAGAATTTAGTTTGAATGAATTCTGTATTACCCCACTCTTGTTTATCACGACCTTGAATTTTCTAGTCCTATAAAGCATTACAAGGCCCTAGAAATACTGACCATCAGAAGGATTGGTGGCTATTTTTTATTTTAGCATTTCTTGGTCTCTATCAGATCATAAGATATAATTCCCTACTGCAGGGGCAGCCAACTCCAGGCCTCAAGGGCCGCCAGCAGGTCAGGTTAAGGATATCCCTTCTTCAGCACAGGTGGCCCAGTTGAAGATTGTGCCACCTGTGCTGAAGCAGGGATATCCTTAAAACCTGACCTTTTGGTGGCCCTTGTGGATTGGAGTTGGCCACTCCTGCCCTACAATATCATGTATTCTACTCCTGGTATGTAACAGTGGGTGGGGGGGTGGGGGGGTGGGGAATCTGGATGGACTGGGCGCTTCCCAATTAATATTAGATTGGTGTAAATAGTGACACACCTTAGATACACAAAATAAACCTTACACCACAAAGTGATAATAAAAATAATAGTGTACAAGTGCAGCTCAACTTCCTCTGGTGGGACAGTTCCAAGTCCCAGGATGTAGAATTTTCTTTTCTTGGGGTTGAGGAGGAGCGCAGGATAAGCTCGTGATATGTGAAAAAATAAAAATATATATAGTGCAGATGGTAGATCACTGCTAAAAAGATAATCAATATATGAAATGAACTCACAAAAATCGTATTATATTACTGCATGTCAGAGATCCATCTCTCTCTGACTGGAGCCCTTTGTGTAGCTGGGGTCAGGATGCCTCTCAGTGGAGTGGATGATATGCAAGTGAAAGAAACCACAAATAGTGTATACTGTATAAACTATAAATATGTATTAGTCACAAATATTAAGGAAACTCAACATTTTCCATAAATTCAATGGGTGGTGGAGAGAACCGCCGATAGAAGGGTGGTGAAGTGTAAGGCTGCTGCCCGGTGCTTCACTTTCACTTACACCTCACAGTGTAGTTCCGCATCAGTCTCTGCCGTCGCGTCACTTCCGGTTTCGCGTCACAGGTGAGGGCAGGAAGCCAAAATGGGTCTGTGTCAGCAGTAGATTGCCAGTCCTTCAGTGAGCAGATTCTCTCCAAACTCTAACTCTACGCGTTTCGCACACTGCTTCGTCAGGAGTAGTACGCGAAACGCGTAGAGTTAGAGTTTGGAGAGAATCTGCTCACTGAAGGACTGGCAATCTACTGCTGACACCAGACCCATTTTGGCTTCCTGCCCTCACCTGTGACGCGAAACCGGAAGTGACGCGACGGCAGAGACTGATGCGGAACTACACTGTGAGGTGTAAGTGAAAGTGAAGCACCGGGCAGCAGCCTTACACCCCACCACCCTTCTATCGGCGGTTCTCTCCACCACCCATTGAATTTATGGAAAATGTGAGTTTCCTTAATATTTGTGACTAATACATATTTATAGTTTATACAGTATGCACTATTTGTGGTTTCTTTCACTTGCATATCATCCACTCCACTGAGAGGCATCCTGACCCCAGCTACACAAAGGGCTCCAGTTAGAGAGAGATGGATCTCTGACATGCAGTAATATAATACGATTTTTGTGAGTTCATTTCATATATTGATTATCTTTTTAGCAGTGATCTACCATCTGCACTATATATATTTTTATTTTTTCACATATCACGAGCTTATCCTGCGCTCCTCCTCAACCCCAAGAAAAGAAAATTCTACTCCTGGCTTGTAGAACCGTTGGTGACTTATTTAACTACTCCTGTATCCTGCTAATCTGAAGACAGAGATCTCCGTACAATGTCTTTCATCCATTCTGAAGACCGCATTGCTATGTTTTCTCTTTCCAAACTGTTGTGCGCATCATCATTTTTATTTTTTTTTTTTTTTACCTTGAACGGCCGGGGAAGCTCAGGATACCTTCGACGATGGATAATAAGTCCAAGGGTAACCAATCCCATGAAGAGCCAACGAGAGAAACTGTAGAAATTCAAGAGACCATAAAGGTCACCAATAGATATCATCAGGAAGACCAGTGGCATCTGGAGGAAGAATGAGGCAACATGTAGGGTATGTGTTAAGACGACAGATTCCCGATGGGAGTGTAAGTCACTTCATGTTTACACGACATACATTTAACGATAGCAAGAGCCCAGGAGTAGCATGTCATGAATGTCTCTAAAGACGGGATGCCCAGATTGGTATGATTTGATGGCGACAGAGTAAGGATCCTGTAGAGCAGCGGTGCGCAAACTGGGGGGCCCGTGACTTTTTTTGGGGGAGCGCGGCTCACTTACCCGGCTTCCATGTCCACTCGTCTCCATGACAATGTGGCGTCAAATGACGTGACGTCACATGACCCCGCGGCATCATTTGATGCCCGTTGCCATGGAGACGCGGCGGCAAATGACGCTGTGGGTCATGTGATGTCACATGACCCCGAGGCGTCATTTGACACCGCAGGGGGGCGCGACACAAGGAGAACAGGCAGGGGGGGGGGGGCGCAGCACAGGAATTTTGCACACCCCTGCTGTAGAGCATGTAATGGTTCATAATCACCGCCTGTACTAACGAGGCAAGGAAAGAGAACGAGGTTAGGTCCACTCTGGATCTAAATAACTGCCTCGGGTGCACAGAGATTATCCCCCGTTGGGGAGACCTATAATACAGGACACATCCTCCAAAAGCAAGAAGGAACCTGCACTCCAGAGATCTTCATACAAAAAAGATTTTAATCCACACAGATCGACGGCTCGGTCAAACGCACTGACCTTTGTCAAGATCTTGCTGTTGGAGGATGTGTCTTCCTACCGAGTCTAGGGACACCTAACGTGAACACCACCTGGATAATTCGAGAGGAAGGGAACTGCTGTATAGTGATGTTCTGACTTGGATTTCCATGAATAGAGCTGGACTTGTTTTTTTTTTTTCCCCCCACAACTACTAGATTGAATTATATCTGCCTGTGTGTGTGATTCTTGCTGAGTATCTTCTGCACTGACCTAGAATACTTAAGCCACCAACACTTATTAAAAAGGTCAGCGAGTTAAGGTTAAGCGAGTATTTACCATTAGCAGCAGGGCTGGGAGTGGGGTGTTTCTTCTGATGTGGATCATGGAGAACAGGGGAGGCCATTGTCCCTCTCTGGAGGCTGCAAACAGCATCCTGGCATATGGAAAACCATAATTTAAAGAGTGTCCTACAAGATGGGCCATTAATGGTGACGGTTCCAAAGTGCAGGGAAACCGTCATAGGCGGGGAGACTCATGCGTGTGCAGCCAACACAGCATAGGCAATTTCCTCAAAGTGCAAGTGTCCTCTAGGACAGAGGTACAAAGTAGCGCTCTACTCACAAGTTCACAATGCAACTCTTCATTTCTTGTGACAGCCAGGAACAGGGGAGGAACAACGTTTCAGGTCCCATATGGATCTTTCATCCGGTGGGACCTGATACTTGGTTTCTCCTCTGTTCTGGCTGTCACATGAATAGTGACGCCACTTGAAATATAATTCAGGGGTGTCGTTTCTTATCCATTCAAATGTTTTTCCACTGACCAGATATCACTGACACATGCATGAACACAATCTACATTTTAAAATGAACAGAACGATATAAAGGCGCCTGTTCTAAGGGGAAGTATGCAGTGGTGTGCCAAGATTGCTATTGCAATGAAACAATAAGGGAGCGAGCATTTGTTGCGTTTAACTGTATATGTATTTATCTATTTTTTTGCAGTGTATCCTGAGTCCTAAAGACCACGTGGGCAGGAGCTCACAAAACAACCACAGTTGCTAAAAGCAGATTTTATCGCAATGTTTTACATTGATAGAGCTGCTACGTTGGTCTTTTTCTCCTCTCGCTGTTTTCTGACCTTAACTTCGCCCTTTTGATGCGCAAGACTCTTTGTCCGAAATGCTGTTACCTTGAAGATGCAAAGATGCCTCCGTTCAAAGCTCCGAAACATGACAGCGCCACCAGGATCGGGATCACTGATGAGAATTGTTTGAGTGTGTGTTCGGCGAAAGTCTAAAATCAGACGTCAAACACAGCATCTTCCAGTGAATGGCACAGAACAGTGGAAAGGGGTCAGTAAAATATGTTCTTTGTATAACAAATAAGGATGGAAGGACCAACCTGTCATACATTGCATGTGATTTAGGCACATATCTACTAAGCACTGCTAAGGCGCAAGACACCTGGCCCATTCAGTGTCGAGGGTCTTATGTAATAGCAGCACTTAGTAAATAGGGGCCTTAATGCATTGCAACATTAACGGTGGTGGAAATTTCCAAAGCAATCTACCCTACAGCTATTACATGACTTCAAGTCATGGGGACAGAAAAAATCCTGTTCTTCTAATGCTTTTTTCCCCTCAGTAGGCAAACGGTGTCAAAATTCCCAGAATGGTGTGAAGTAGGAAGATTGTAAGTCTTTGCGATGTGGAGCCAGTTCAAAGACTTCAGGAATGCACTTTGTAGTATATTAATCCCAATGATAAAATGTTACCGGCCGGAGCACTAGGCCAGGAGTGGCTTACTTTAGGTCACATTTTTAAGAATTCCCATGCTTCAGCACAGGTGGGTGTCAATGACAGAGCCACTGATTGAGTCACCTGTGCTGATGCAGGGATATCCTTAAAACCTGACCTGTTGTTGGCCCTTGAGGACAACAGTCAGAAACCCCTGCACAAGGCACTGGCTGCCTGTACTTTTAATCATGTTGTATATAGTTCTATCCCAGAGACAATGGTACATTTATAAACGTCAAACATTGAATTCATGGTAAATGCTCACCACCGCCACGGCTTCTGAGGCCAGAACTTCATCAGCCGTCAGTATGGTATAGTAAGATACGTTGGTAAGGAGGTAACCAATCGTAACAACTATTAGGGACACGATCACGGTCAGAGGGATGTTCCTGTCAAGCACAAACATCCTTTATATCGGTCCCCCATAAATGAAGGTTTAGCAACACATTAGTACATTGTCCTGATTGTATGGTGAAGAATATAAATAAAGTTTTATTTAACCAAGTACCAAGAAGACACAAAATAATCCAGCCCGCATGGAACTAGTTCTCGGCGCTGTTAATTCCATTAGCCAGATTTGGCTGCCTACATTATTGAATGGCTGTATGCATTATTTTATCAAGTAACGTATCTTGCTTGTGACTTTATTCAACGAAATACAAAGACTTTATCTGAGATGAACACCCTCTCTAACCTGACCCTCAGTACAATTTAGTATCCAGTATTTAATTTGCTGTATATTTGATTATATTATGTCACCTAGCAGTCAACAAATCGTTGGGCTTGTTGTACAGGTTTACACATTGCATTCAATCTGAACCGTTTCAGTGTACATCTGCGTCGCCCCAAAGGCGGACAGCCTTTGGCGCAGCTAAAGGGTGTGAGCCATTTGCGGCCATTTGCTGTTGTTTTGTGATGTTAAAGCTGCTCTATTTCAGTCTGAAACTCACAAGCCCTTTATCCCCTGTACCCAATTTTCCAACTCTATCTGTCCATGAAATGTCTGTGAATTGACTGTACAGTATACCTGTGTTCTTTTAATGTAACCACGTATTGTTATAACCTTGTGCCCAGGACATACTTAAACGAGAGGTAACTCTTAATGTATTACTTCCTGGTAAAACATTTTTATAAATAAATAAATAAATAAAACTATGTTAAATTAAGGCAATGAATCAATATCATACCTTAGTACAAAGTATTGAGCATTATTTGGGGTTACCTACCGCTCAGGGTTTATAATTTCCTCGGTAACAAAATTAACATAAAACCTGCAATGAAATTAGAAAAATGGTTTTGGGTGAAAGGTGCAAATTTATTATAAGCACAGTGCATTTGTGAGATACAGGTAAACCATTCTTGAAGTGAGAGGCACGGTACGAAAACAAGATTAGCTAGGCTACTAAATGTATCTGGGACTGGTTAAAGATAGCTCTGGTAGATCTTAGATGGTTGAGCAAGTTGATCTAATGTAGGGTGACCACATAATCCTCATTACCAGAAACGAACACTCATGGTTCTATATCTCATTGTAACCCCCTTTCCCTACGCCCATGTGAAACCGCGGGCGATTACTCGTGCTGCGAATACCTGTATGCTCACAGGAGGCCTGAGCTTCCGCTTCTGGGAGCCTGGAAGTGGTCTGCGGTGAATCTCCAACCGGAGGGTTCCACCGCTGTGCTGCCACGTGCAGCTCTTTCCCAAGGCCGCAGTCTGCTGCGTGAACATCTGTCCACCAGCACAGTAGAGCTGCTACAGGTCTAATGGGAGGGTCCCTATCTGAGGCCTTCCCTACAATACTCCACTATGTGGGGAGCGGGCCTAACTGGGGCTTTCGGGCAGAGTGTGGCCTAGTCCAGGGGCTTACTGGCTCCCTGGACGCATCGGTCCTCTCTGCCGGCAGCTGCAAGACTACCTCGTGTTTCCAGCCCCAGAGGATATCAGGAGTCTTTCTAATGGCCGCTTGCTCCTGATTCGTTAAAACGGCCCATGTGACAGACCCAAGGATTCTGGGAAATGTAGTCCCGAAATACCAAAATGGCCGTCACCACTCTTCCAGATCGCGCGGAGGTCTGCCAGCTAAACAGCTGATCAGTCTTCTGCACCGGAGGCAAGGTAGGGGACCTTGCTACATCAGTAAAATTGAGGGAATAAGACAGAACTCCATGAAAATAAGAAATGTAAAACCTGAACTGGGTGAGTGTGCTCCCAGAAATCGGAACCAGTTCATCCTGCTCTAACGTGGGATTTCTTTAAGAGGAAATGTTTAAGTAACATAAATATGAAACAATAACCTACCAGCCTCCAAAGGCAAACATGCCAGAGTAGAAAGCCAGGGGGATTTTGTCCAGAGCCAAGGAAGTTGTATCAAAAGCATCTTGGAAGTTCTCAGTGTGTCCTGTGATAAAGTAAACGAGATAATCAGGTCATCGCTTTGGGCCCCAACACGCTCAAGGCTTCCTACGCTGAAGTCAGAAAGGTTCCATTATGTATCTCTTTATGTATATCTTTAATGATATATCACCATTCATGTACACAGCACATCACAGCAGTAATATACATGACATAATAATGGGGAGAAGACGCGCTTTCAGACATAAAAGTAACACTAGGAAAGGGAGTCCCTGCCCCGAAGCGCTTACAGTCTAAGTGGGGAGAACGGTAAGTAGAGAGAACTCACAGAGACAGTAGGAGGGTGTTCTGGGAAGTGCATGAGATGTGTAGTAAAGTGATTCTTGCAGCAGCGTTTAAGATTTGGCTCTGAAGCCTCCAATCTCACTCATGAAGAACAATGCTCTTTGCCTGAATATTCTGTTATTTGTGTATAAAGTAGATCAGTAAAATCATGGGGTTTGCGGAATCCATGAGTAAAGTGATACATAGCTGAAGAAAAATTCTTGCTTTGAAAGCCAACAACAATTATGATTCATATTCAAGATGTAGTTCAAAAGCAGTCAGCCCAATACATTATGTTGAGTTATCACACGGAGTCCCCCCCTTTTTTTAAACCCTATGCTACTTTTGCTTACCTTCAGATAGAGCTATCATCCCGGGAACTATAATCAATCCGATTGCCAGCAGCTTCAGAACTGCAAAAACCGTCTGCAGATTTGCTGACCAGGTGACGCTCCAACAGTTGAGGGCAATGATGAATGCTAAAGAGAGAAGAAGGGACATTCTAAGCCAGCCACTATTTGTATAATTATTATTATGAATAATATTACATCGTTTTAAAATGTGCCTGATCCAAAGGCCAAGCTCCTCTTTGCCTGGTTTAGCCAATATTTAATATTTTGGTCCCATCATATTTGGGGTAAAATAAAATTAGCCAGGAACATCATTACTGGTTAATCAATTGTCCTTATCCAATATGCTGAAGACCTGAAATAGTCTAAAGCAGGAGCGGCCAACTCCAGTCCTCAAGGGCCACCAGCAGGTCAGGCTTTAAGGATATCCCTACTTCAGCACAGCTCAATCAGTGGCTCAGTTGTTAACTGAGCCACTGATTGAGCCAACTGTGCTGAAGCAGGGATATCCTTAAAGCCTGACTTGTTGGTGGCCCTTGAGGACTGGAGTGGGCCGCCCCTGGTCTAAAGGGAAAGACAGCATCGCAGCATATTAAGTAGCAACGTAGGAGGGGTAACACATTGCTTCATTTAACAACCTGCTTTTTAAGCAACATCAAAAGTGCAACGATATACTTTTTCTACAATAAATAACACAATTGACCTTTTAACAATGTTAGAATTCCCTCCAAAGTGTAAACGGGTTCAAGGATGTCCCCTCGTAACCATCATGATGTTTTTAAAGCAGTGGGATATTTTCTGCAAAATAAAATGATAAACTAAACTGACCCGCCACTGCTGACCATGTTAACGATCGTTACTTGGTTTTATATCAGCAATCGTCCTATTATCTCATAAGAGGCGGGTTCCACGAGCCGGGTGGTTTTGCGCACTGTCGGGTCCCCCCTGTTAACGTCCATCACCGGGGTCCATTTCCCTAGCCCCGATGCAGGGTTGCGGTTACTCACTTATTCCGATGGTGCTAATGAATTTGACAGCCAACGCTGGTGCGTGGCACGGCACAAAGACTGGTTCAATTAAGTAACGTCCAAACGCTAAACAAACCACAGCGATGTTTGCTGGCCTGGAAAACACACACAAAATGGGAGTTAGAGTTGAACCCTGGCCTTAGGGCGCTGTCACGTTAAGTCACTGACTGGAGCTTCGTGGACCGGACCATAAGGCCGCGACTATAGTGGCCGGGCGACGGAGCGCATGACGTCACTCGTGCGAAACCTGCACTGAGGGACGGGGAGGCGTGGCTGATGCGTGGCCGTGACGCCACGTGAGCGGTTCACCCTCATTGGCTGAAACGCACACGTAACCCGCCCGTCGCGTGGAAAAATTGTTTGCCTTCTCAAGAATCGTGTGCGCTCGATGGGCAGCCTCATAGAGAAGAGGTTAGTTGTTCGCACCGCACGCGCGCACACGTGCGCCATCGCTGCCACTTTGATCGCGGCCTAAGTGGGATACGGGGAGACTTGCAGAGACAGTCGAAGAAAGTGTTAGCGCCGTGGATGGCGGTGTGTGAACATGATGGTTGGTAGGAGTCTGGGCAATGGATTCCAGCAGGTAATGTTCTTACTTGGCTAAAACGGTTGCCATCACTTGCCCATCAAACAAGAGTGCGACGCACGGCGTGAACAGCGCCAATAAAAACCGTGAGAATCACCGCACTGCTGCCTTTGGGAGTTGCCATGCATTGTAAAACCAAGATTTACATGACTCTCCGGCAACCGAGGGGTTACAAAAATCAACAAAAGTATAAAAATGATCCATTTACCACGGATGTCCCAGGTGTGGCTTCTGTAGATGGTGAAACCTTAGACAGGGTAACTGATTGAATTAATTGTGCTTCATATAAAAAGATCACCTGCACGCAGATGGGTAAGCAGCCATCAAACAATGGCATTGCTGATACACTATACAACCACAGTGTTCAGAGCGTAAATGCCTTTTGTGCTTGGAAATTTCCAAACCCATTGTCCTGTAACCGTGACCGAGTTCTGTCACCAGCAGCAGAATCAATGCTGGAAACGGGATAATGAAAAAAATATAAAAAAAATTCTATATATTGGACAGTACTCTGTGGATCTAATTTTAGAAAAATCTGTATATTATTTAGACTTTAAAAAAAATAGAAGACTGAGCCACTGATTGAGCCACCTAGGTGAGATCCTGAAAACCTGACCTGTTGGTGGCCCTTGAGGACTGGAGTTGGCCACTCCTGCATTAGACCCTGGGGGGGAGGGGGGGTGGTCTGTACATTTACAAGGGGGTGTGGAGAGTGACGGGACAAATATGCATTACACACTGAGAGATGCAGAAAGTGACAAAGGAAAAAAAAGAGCTTATACTGTATCAAGTGAGAGAGAGCAAGAAGGGAGGGGGGGGGAGGGGAGGGTGGAGGGGGGGCAAGGGAGAGGGAGGGAGGGAGGGGGAGGGGTGTGTGTGAAAGAGTGAAATATAGAAAGAATGTACGTTTCTCTTCCTTTTTCTTTACATGGGATTATTTTGTCACCTAAACCTTGGTCGTCGTCTTGTGCCAACCAAACACAGGTTGGGGGGTCCCATAGCAAATTTAAATGCTTTTGGGGTCCCAGTTTAAAAAGATTGGGGACCACTAGAGGAACCTGCCAAGAAGCTGAGAATCTCACCGGATCATGACAAATTCAGCCCACAGCCGTAGGAACGCCGGCACCGGTCCCAGAGTCTCCAGGAGGTAAATGTAATGTCCCCCAGACTTCTTGATGCTAGTACCAAGGTCAGCATAGGAAAGGGCACCTGAAACACAGCGGCACAAAGGAGAGATAAGCAAGGGCGTCACTGCCACCCACGTATTGTACAATCACGTGCTGCTCAACTATGGCAGGCAGGCCCTTCCCTCGGCCATATGCTGCTCTTAGACAAACACTAGAAAAGATGCCCCCCACCCCCAATGTTCTGTCGTCCCCCCCCCCCAAATGTTTTTGCCAAATCTTTTTCCTTCTAGGTAGGAAGCAGGGGGTCTCGGGAGCTGAACCGCATTCATTTCAGCGCCAGGGACCCCCTGCTTCCTGAGATCCCTCTTTTGAGAGTCCGGTATCTCCTGCTCAGGTTTAGCTGTCCCATCACATGGGCCAATAAGAAGCTGTGATGTCATAGCTGGCTTCCCATTGGCCCAAGCCTGAGCAGGAGATACCGGCACCCCCTACGGAGGTAAGTATCTCAGGAAGCAGGGGGTCCCCAGAGCTGAAATTAACGGGGGTCAATCCTACATATGTTAAAAAATAAAATAAAAGGAAAGCAGCAGTGCTGTTACTCTCTCCCTCTTGCTGACCCCCTGAGACCTGCCGCCCCCAGGTGGTGCCGTACCCAAGGTATGCCTAGGGATGGGCCTGATATTTGACAGGTGTTTATTAAGGGCAGAATTTGGGACTCGATATGTCAGGGAAGTGGCAGGAACTTGTATGCATGTGTCACGTGTCATTCTATCTCCCAGGCGAGTCACACAATTACAATACAGGGAGAAATCAAGTCGAAAGTGCAAAGATGAGACATCCTCGGGTCGAGCGTAAAAGACGAGACGGGGTGTGGCGAGGGATCAGAGTCGAGATATATGGGAGGTGCAGTGGTGTGCTGGGCCGAAAGGAAAGCAGGGGAACGTTTATACAGAGATCAATAGGAAGCAACACAGAGATTTCAGGAGGGCAGAAGCAAAGGCAAGCCCAGAAAAGGCCTTAAATTGACATTAGCCGCAGCATTGCGAATGGATTATAAGGGAGAGAGGTGTGAGACAGGAAGGCCAGATAAAAGAATGTTGCAGTAATCAACATGGGCAGAATGAGGGCGTGCAGTAGGGATTTAGTAATCAGACAAAGGAGCATATTTCTGCAATGTTGTGGTGAAAGAAACAGCAAGATTTAGCACTGTGTTTATTTAAGGGAAGAAATAGTGGAAGGGGTCGAAAGTAAAGCCCCCATGGCAACGTATTTGCAAGACTAGGTGGATAGTGGTATTATTGACTGCAGTGGAGAAGGGAACAATGGGGCCTGGATTGGGAAGGAGCTTGCTGATAGGCAGTGTGTGATTTGTGTCTGGAACGCAGGTGTAAGGTTAGTTGCAGATGTAGTTGTGTGTCAGCAGCATAGAGATGGTATCTGACGGCCAAAGGAGTTAGTGAGGCCACTCAGAGAGTGTATATTAAGAGACGAGTAGGGGACCTAAAACACAGCCTTGAAGAATACCAACAGAGAGATCCATAGAGGTGAAGGAAGAGTTCACACTGAAGGAGCGGTTGGAGAGGCAGGAGGAGAACCAGGAGAGGGCAGTGCTACGGATGCCAAGAGAGAGAAGAATATGCAGGGGAAGAGGGTGGTGAACAGTACGGGAAGCAGAGGAGAGGCCCAGAGAAGTCAGAATGGGGTAGTTTCCCGGAGATTTGGCAATATGGAAGTCATTAGCTAGTCTGATGAGTGCAGTTTCAGTTTAGTATGTTGTGTGGAAGCCCCATTGGAGAGGGTGAACTTTTCAGAATGGATACAGCACGGGGAACCTTTCCCAAAATGCACAGGCAGGACAATAATTAAAAAGGTTTATTACAATGGATGATGCAAGGCAATCTCATTTTCCAAGGTTGTGTGTTAAATTACAGTCTCAGCCGCCTGTACTTTCTTTGTGTGACTCAAGACACAATATATTTTGTGTCATATTTAGATTAGTGATACTAAGCTACAAGACGCCCTATGACCTAATGCATCTTACTTGCATCAACTGAGTGTAAGATGCTTTATGGCGCACTTAATCTGTGACCTGTGACATCTGGAAAGATCTGTACACTTTCAGTCCTATGAAGAACTCGAATATTGATCCTCTATAACATGGGAGCGCAATCTTTATCCCCTGCGCCCCCCTACCGCCTGGCACGGAGTGTGAAGCAGGGGAGCCTGGTTCAATTACCAGTGTCGGCTCCTTGTGACCTTGGGCAAGTCACTTTATCCCCCTGTGCCTTAGGCACCAAAATCCTAAATTGTAAGCTCCACGAGGCAGAACCTGTGCCTGCAAAATGTCTCTGTAAAGTGCTACGTAAAACTAGCAGCGCTATACGATAACATAATATTATATCTGTGATCGGGGAGGACAACATACTGTATATTGAGGCTGCGTAAAACGAAAAGGGTACGGCCATTGAACCCCTTCTCTGCCACATCTGACGGCTTGTTTAATAATGTAAGATTGTAACTGGCAAGGCGGTGAAAGGCCCAACGTTACTGAACCTACTGTACCTGCTGCTGACGTTAGAGGCTCATTCGGAGCAGAAGAAAAAGGCAAAAAGGAGGAGGAGGAGGAATGCAGCAATGATTTCAAAGTTGCAGTGATCAGAGTTTATAGAAGATCTCAAGAGAGGCAACTTTAAACCGCTTGTACAACACCCCCAAATGGCATCAATCTTACTGTAAAAATTTTTTTTTTTAAAATTGAAACATTAGGGCAATTTCAATAAAAACAATATCCAAAAAGGATCTGGTCCCCAGACACAGCAAGCTCCACAGCAGGGGGGTGCAAACTTTCGGTGCTGCACCCCCCCCTGCCTGATCAGCACCAGTGCTCGCACCCCCCCATCCCTTACCAAGGAACTGGTGTCAAATGATGCAGCGGCCTGCGGGTCATGTGACGTTACGTCACATGACCCCGCGGCGGCATTTGATGCCGCGTTGCCCTGGCGACACATCGCCCGAAGCCAAGGTAAGTCAGTTACAGAGGCCTCGCGCGCGCACGCTCTCCGGCATTTCATTTAAATGTTTTGGAAGAGAGCGGGGCCTCTGATACTGCTGCGCCCCCCCCCCCCCCCACAGAGGGGTGGAGCTGAGGAGCAACACCAGTATTCAGCAAGGTATAAGAAACAACGATCCGGAGGGGACTCCCAAAAAAAGAGATTTATTACAAGACGTGACCCAGAGAGATAAAATAATGCACTTACGCGTTTCACGCACACTGCGCTTGATAAAGCGAAATGCGTAGGTGCATTCTTTTACCTCTCGGTGTCACCTGAGATCCAGTAAATATCTTTTTATTGGAGTCCCCTCTGGATCATTGTTTTTTTTATACCTTGCTGAATACTGGTGTTTCTCCGCAGCTCCACCCCTCTGTACCACTGATTTCTATAAAAAATAATAATGGTGGATTCCAAATACGTGGGACAAGACTATCAATCTTTTCACGTCCAGGGGTGTCTTAAACCCCCAAATGCCTTCTCTGGTTGCTCTCCTAAACTATCCTGAGGAAGAGGATCCACATTTCTATTGAGCATTATTATTTTTTTCATTTACAAACGCTCTACATTTTTTACTGCCCCATTTAGAAGTTTTCTTTCTTCAAGCATAAACATTGCATACATCTTTTTAGAATAGGGTCCAAAATACTTTCCCCCAATGTTAAACAGGGTTATCATTTATTTAACAAAGAAAAATTGACACCGGGCGCTTCTAATAGTGAAATTAATAAATGTGATGAAAATATATAATATAATAACTGTGAACCTCAAAATTTATATATATATATATATATATATATTTATATATATATATATATATATATATATATATATATATATATAGCGAGTTAAATAACCTTCACCAAAAACCGTGGTACATAAAAGTGAATTGTGAAATACAAATGAATAAACAGCAGCTCTACACCCATAAAGGACTGTCCAGGTCCAGAAATCTTGAGTTGTCTTCCAGGTGGGGGGAGCGCTCAAATTCTCAAGATGATATACAGGGAAAAAAATGTAAAATACAATAGTGCAGACTGTATAAAATATATGTGCAAACAATAGTCTCTAAATAGGTCTCACTCACAATGAATCAAAATGTTATAGACGTATCAGAGATCCATCATTTATTTACATAGCACCACTGCTTGTCCCAAGGAATTTCAACCACTGGCCAACACATGGAAACATACTCTGTGCAAGAAAGCCTTATGGTGAAGGAAAACACACCTGACGAAGGACTCACCACACATAGAGAGGACACCACAGGCCAACCATATGATCAGTGACAGACCAACATTGCCGGAGTTCTTCAGCACCGCTTTGGGAGATATGAAGATGCCACTTCCAATGATGGTGCCAATGGTCAGGGAGATGGCCCTGAGCAGGGTGATCTTCTGCCGCAAATAAACCGCCCCATCTTGCTTCTTTGTGTCTCCATCTGGTGGGATTTCTTTAGATGTCCCCATTGTGTATAAAGCATTGGAAGTCCCAGCTCCCTTCTCCAGGTTGCAGGACTCGGCGTGTCTGCATTCGCCCCCTCCGTTTTCTCTCTGTTCATCTCCTTTCTGGGTTTTTGTAAACTAGGGGAGGGGGGGTGGGGGGGAAAGGATGTTTCCAATTAAAAATAAAATCTAAACACGTTCAGGTTTTCTGGCTTTGTTTCGCCTGCCCCAGATCACAGCAGCCCCTCTGCTGTAAGCTGGAGGTACAAAGGTTCAGTTTATCCCCTGTGCTGCATCCACAAAGCTTAGAAACATAACTGGACAGTGAGAGAGGTCAGCAACAAACTGTAAGCCACACACAGCTGTATACTGTATGTACTGTATACCGTGGGTAGCGCCTAAACAAGCAAATGTCAGCATTGTACAACAGTACTGGGTCTATGTGTTATCTTAGTAAAGGTGTGTGTGCATGCGCTGATCTATATATCAGGGGGGGCCAACTCTAGTGATTAAGGGTCACCAACAGGTCCGGTTTTAAGGATATCCCTGCTTCAGCACAGGTGGCTCAATCAAAATTACTGAGCCACTGTTTGAACCACCTGTGCTGAAGCAGGGATATTGCTAATACCTGGCAGGTTTGTGGCTCTTGAGGACTGGAGTTGACCACCCCAGGTATATATCATTGACTAGATCTGTGTTTCTTTTAATATGTTAAAGCGGCGACCCCCTACAAATATATATATTTACCTTAAAAGATTCTGGGGGTGCCACGGAGATCAGCCACGGAGCTCAGCCACGGAGCTCCCACCTGAGCATCATGGCTGGGCCATATCTGTAGGGCTATTTTTGTTGCCGAAGCTGAGTCAGCTGCAATATTGTCCTTCCAGTCACGTATTCGTGTTGGGGAGGTGTGGGGGTTAATTTAGTGGGAACAGGGGGGTCCCCGAAGGTTGGGGTAACCGCGTATCGTCTCCAAGGGACCCCCAGGTTAGGTAATGTAATATATACATATGTATACCCTACACAAAAATAGCAGCACAGACTCCAGCTTTTAAGCAGCAGTCCAAGCTGTCAATTTTTTATTTTATTAATTTATTATTTTTTTTTCCATTTAATATGTGCATCAATAGAATCCACACAGTGATACGTAATTCGCTAAGTTACCGATTAATCCATTGTCTTGTGATCGATCGGCGAAGAGTCGGCTCTGGGTTTCACTAAATGGCTGTCAGTGCAGCAGAAGAAGACCAAAGATGCAAAGTTCTGTGGGGAAGATCATGTGACCAGGCATTCACTAGATACAATTGGTGCACTACTAGAGAGAGGGCAGGGCTCAAAAAGGGGTGTGTCAGAGCCTAAGAAGAGGAAGGGGATGTGACTTTATAAATGGTTGCTATACAAACAAACGATTGTTACATTATAATACATTAAAAATGTAATTCAGAGTTGTTTTAAATAAATGCTACAAGTATTTTCTCATAGTACAGAACGGATTTATTAAAAAAAAACACAAGTGTAGAATATTGCTCGGTCTGCAGCTTTAAAGTATGTGTACTGTGTGTGTGTCTGTGTGTGTTTGTGTTTGTGTGATAAATAGCAGCCTGGAATTCTGGGCTAAGAGCTCTAGAAATCAGAGAGCAGCATTAGCTATTTTGTTGCCAGAGGGAGAAGCAATATATTCCATTTGTGGTTATAAATCATTTGCTACTTTTTGACATCTCTACGGATTCTTCTCTTGGCCTTGTCCAGGCGTGATAAAAAAAAAAGAGACATACATGCATGTAAATGCACACGCTCTAACACGCACAAACACTGGCC